>NC_080065.1:87896083-88196083 GCF_949987535.1 Balaenoptera acutorostrata
AATCCACTAAGACTTAGGAGAAGGTTTTTGATTGCTTAGTGACACATGATTTGTGTTGGTTGTATTCAACATTTTAAAATATAATTTGGGGAAGAGAGAAGTTTAGATTGGACTTAGACGTGCCTTTAACTTTATATGCTTAGAGCCTATCTCCCAAAGTTCTGAGGTACAGTCATTATCCTAGTCTGTAGTGTAAAACTCTATTTGTGTTACCTGTCTGAGAATTCGGAATTTCATGCTGCGAAATATGGGGGTTCCGTTTTGTAACACTCCCTTTCTAGAACCTACTCTTTATTTTCAAAGAGAACAAGGATTATAGTGGAAGAAAAGAATGAGGATAATAATGGCTCCATTTTTACAAGCCCCCTGTCAGGTTTTTGTGATGTAACCTCTGTCAATTTAAGTAAAGGCAGGTGAGAAAGACCCAGGGGCTCCAGTCACACAAGGCTGCCCTACATGTACCTACTGTTCTATCTAACCTTAACTCTCTCCTAGTCTTTTCAAAAGGAGAAAAGAAAAGGACATGAATAGTTCCTGTCTGTTGTACTGTAGACTGGATAGAATATATCAAAGAGGAAATTATATGTCTGGGACTTGGAAAACATTCATTATAACTGATCATAGAACAAATTGACATGGACTAGTGCAATGTGCTGGCCTTACAGTAGATTTAAATATATAGAACAAAGGCGAGGGCAAGTAGTAGCATGACCTTGATTTCCAGTCAATTTCTTTAAACGTCTTTTTAAGATTTCTACTATATTTTGGGCTTAAAGAATACTGAGATCCTTCTCTAAAAAGAAACTATGTTAAACGTCATGTTGTATAAAAGGATACCTTCAAGGCATTTACAGTTTAGTGGGGGAGAGGTTGTCAAAGAAATACAGCAAATTAAAATTCAATATGAGATTTAAAAACAACCATCTTATAATAAATAATTACCCTGTGCCTTAAACTATCCTAATCTCTGTACTAATAGGACTTCATTTAATCTTTATAAAAACCCTATTATTATCTGCATTTTACAAAGAAGGAAACTGAGGCACAGAGAGGTTAGGGACTTTGCCCAAGGCAACACAGCAAGTTAATGGTGGAACAGAATTCAAACCCAGACAGCTAGGCTTCAGAGTGTGTATGCTACACAATCCTACTGATTTAGACAGTAAAAAAGATGACTTAAGGCAGTATGTGTTAATGAATGTATATTCCAGAGGGGGCAAATATACACCTTGGCTTGGGCTAAACTTGCCTCTTAGGTGTTTGGACCACACTCTTTTGCCTGCATATTGTTTAGAAAAGTTTCTGTGTATTTAAAAGAATTTTAAATTAATTGCCAGTACTTAAAAACTGAGAGATTTTACATAAATATTCAGATTTTGGCTTCTCTTGATAATTCAGAAGATTTGGATATACTCTGCCTACATTCTTACGAGGAAGCATTGTCTGTAGCTGAGTAGCTGCTGCTCACTTTAGAAGTGGCATCGCTCTTCAATTTGCCATAGTCCCCACTACTCCCTTTTATTTCCCACGTAAATGTTACGTGTCAGCTGCCATATATCATTCTGCTTCCAGAGTTTTTATCCTTGTGGTGGAATTAGGAGGAAAATTATTTCTTATACTTGTGTCTATATTAGGTGAGCAAAATGAGAAACATACACAGATACCAAATATTTACACTTATTCACTCACTCATGTTACCTGGCAAGTTTGTATACTTGAGATTGTAAGTTATGTAGACTGTAACATAGGGCTCACTTGAATAGGTAAACTCTGATAAAAATAAAAAAGGATTTTACTTAGGTCTTAAAGAGTGTTTAGGATTTTTGTAGGTAGATCAAAGTATGTTAGGGAAGGTAGGAAGGTTAAGCGTGTAAACATTAAAATGCAATTTGTATAAAAAATAGATTCAGTAGCAAAACAAGCTTTACTCACTTTTTGACTAGTGTAATTTGTGATGGGTTTGGTGGCTTCTGAGGCTGAAATGAATGGAATGCATAAACAAATCTGAGAATGTTTCAATGGAAGTACCAGTCATGCCTTCTCTTTCTCTTTGCCTCTTGTCTCTAAGACAGACAGTCACATGCACACACATATACTCAGATATATACACACACACTCCTACGCAAATATGCATACATACATGCATACACATACATACATACACGTGTATATATTACTGTTTGTCCCTTTGAATTGTTCAGTGACTTTAGACAATAGGATGAGAAATAATGTTGATAAAACTGCCAAAGTAAATGAATTACTAGGCCATAATTGTCAAAAGATTCAGGTAACAGAATTAGAGATATTATTTTCCTTCAGGCAGGCTCTTATGGAATCCACAGGGTCACAGAATCAGTAGGGACTAAGCCATGAACCATGGATGCCTTACAAATAGAATCAACAGATGACCATGTCCATGTGATTGCCAGCCAGTCAAGGCCTGGCTTTCCAAATTAACTGGGAAGGTCTGTTGTCATCTTATCTACATTAGTTGTGCTGCCTCCTCCAACCCTTGTTGCAGATGGAAAAAATAAAGTATTAAAAGATAGATATGGTTTTAAATAAGTTATTACCCGCTTCTTTCAGAATAGTAAAGAACCATTCTAAAACGGTACTTGAGTGCATTTGACTGAAACGTCTTCATGTAACGTGAGCCTAACTGAGCATCAGTTTGCTACACTTCACTGTACTAGCGATAGTTCTCACTGTAATAGTCCATTCCAATTTATCTTACGCCAAGAAAATGAGTATTTCCTGAACTCCAGAGGCACAATTTCCTTTCTTTATGTACTCTGTCTTGAGAGAAAATGTCACTTCGAAACAAAAAGCAAATATTTAAATCTCCCCCTCACTCTACCCCATCCCTATCTTTAAAAGATTAGATATCAGGGTAAAATAATTTGTGGTAACTGTGAAAGTTCTTAAGATGTAGCCTGGCTAACCCACTTCTGTTCAATACATAAAATATTTCTTAATAAACTGCTTGAAGCAAAATAGGAATTTCACAGGTATTAAGTCTATTTTTCTCTCTTTAGATACAACTACTGACTTCAAACATGTAGATTTGGGACCCATGAATGATGAAATTACTGTCCTGCAGGTGCATAATGGTAAATAAACATAAAAGGTTGAAAGTTTATGCAAGGCACATACGAACCAAGTGCCTACCAGGCTTTAGAACTAAACGTGTCACAGCATTTGCTGTAGTGGAAAAGGCCTAGACATTTTGGGTTTGGGTCCTGTGGACACTAATTTCCATCTGTAAGGACTCCCTTTTTTCCTCCTACCTGTTTCCTTCCTTACTTCATCTATCCCTTCCTTTCTTTATAAAATGAACACTTACTCTGTGCCAGTTACTGTACCAGGTGCTGGAACACAACTCCCTGTATTAGCCTGCTAGGGCTGTCATAACAAAATATCACAGATTGGGTTATTTTAACAACAAAAATTTATTTTCTCATAGTTCTGGAGGTTAGAGTCCAATATCAAGGTGTTGGCCAGTTTGGTTTCTACTGAAGCTTTTCTCCTTGGCTGTCTTTTTACTGTGTCCTCACTTGGTCTTCCTCTGTGGAATTTGTCCCTGGTGTCTCTTCCTCTTCCTACAAGGACATCATTCATAATTAATTAGGTCCCTAAACTTACCACCTCATATAATCTTTTTTTTTTCTGAAGTAAATAAAAATTTTTAAAATTTTATATTGAAGCATAGTTGGTTAACTGTGTTGTGTTAATTTCAGGTGTACAGCAAAGTGATTCAGTTATACACGTACATGCATCTATTCTTTTTCAAATTCTTTTCCCATCACTTAATCTTAACTACCTCTTAAAGGCTCTGTCTCCATACAGTCATATCTTAAGGTACTGGGGGTTAGGACTTCAACATATGAATTTGGGGGGGACCAAAATTCAGTCCGTATCACACCCTAATGCAAGATCCCTCTTTTGGAGAGGATTATGGTATAATAAGAGATTAAGAAGGAAACAAAAGTATTAATCACTTGATCAAGGATGAGTCACTTCACCTCTCAACTTCTTAGCATTTTTCCTGTAAATGATGGATTGGGTAAATAATTTCTAGGATTCCTTACAGCTCTGATGATCTGTGATTCCAACTCTGTGTCTAAAATTAGGCCTGAAATACAGGGTGAAATAAATATGGAGAATGGGAAGGGACATGACCAGGCAGTGAGGAAAGTACCAACTGAAGGGTCACTGCTCCTTCTCTAGGGGTCACTGGTATGAATGTAGTCATTCCCCTTTAATTTTCTAAGAAAGGTTTCTTGTCTCTCATTATTTCAGGGAGTTGGTGGTTTTTATTAATCAGTCACTCATCAACTTTTTATATTCTGAAAAATTAACTAAAATTTAACAAATTCTTAAAACAAAAAAGCTGTCTTGTTCTTGGAGTTGAGCAGACATTTTGTTGCCTGAATTTAGACCCTGAGTCTCTGAAAGAATTCCCCAAACATGTACCACCCCGTCTGTAAAATAACTGGCCCCCTCACATCATAATATCAAATGAATGGAAGGAAACCCTTAGTGTTCCAGATTCAGTGCCATGTATAAGGCTCGTTTTCATCAATTGTGATTCTTCTTTCTGAAAATGAATTTCTCTTTTTTCCTTTTACCTTTTATCCAGTGTGAAGTAATTTAAAAATCCATTAACACATATTGCCATGTTAATTGGATGATATTCTTCAAGGTCAAGAAACTATCAATAGATATTGAATAGTGACTATAAATAAATTCATTACAGTAATTAGATTTGTCAATTAAAATTGGGAACCGCAACTCTTTATGACTGGATTAAAGGTGGATCACTTTGGGAAAATAATTTTGCTCAACATAATAGAGGAAGATGGGTTGATGATCTCATATGCAAGTTTGACCCTATGAGGGAAATAAGCTTCTGATTTTTTTTATATCAGCGGGTTCAGAAACTCCTGAAAGTGTGGATGCTGCTGAATTTCCTCTAAAAATATTTTTAGAAATTAAAACCAAGTGAAATATCCAACATAATATTTATCAAGAAGACACTCTAATAACAAGATCTAACATTTATTAAGAACTTGGTCTTTGCCAGATTATGTACTAAAACCTTAACGTATTATCTTTTTTACTCCTCATAAATTACATACCGCCTGAGGTATATAATTATCTTCTTTTTGCAGGTGAAACTTTTCCATGGTCATTCATACTATTAATAAGTGCTGGAGCTGAATTAAAATTTAGGTCCATCTGACTCCAAGCCCAACACTCTGGTCACCTCTCTGCATGTGTATTACTAGATAAATATTTTAATTAATTTCACTTTATTTGTTATTCTCTCCAAAGTGAGAAGGTTTCTGGTAAAGAAAAATGTAATCCTTGTTGTTTTTAGTTCTAGTAAATTTGGAATGGTTATTCTGAAAACCAGATCACATAATTTATTGCATATTTCTTCATTTTTTAATCTGCAAGTTGTACAGTGTATAAAAGTTTGTGGTCACTATTTGCATTCTATTTTGTTGGTGACACAGAGCTATATTTTTTGTCACATGGTCTCTCTTCATAAGGAGTCTGAATTGCATAGCAACTTTAGCATTACTGGTCTGGGGATGTCAGATGCTCTGTGTGTGGAAGAGAAGTGTGACGGTCTGTTTTTGATGCTGCCAATCTTATATATTCACTCAACAAATAATCATTAAGTGCCAGTCATGTGCCATAATCTAGCCTAGGTGCTGACAAAACAACAGTGAATCAGAAGACAAAAACCGCGAAGTCAAAGAACTTACATTCTGAGAGCAGAAAAGCAGACTCAGTAGGTGATCTCAGATTTGTCTGACCCCCAAAGTGCACACTTTATAAGTAGGCTATTCTGCCATTTCTTATCTGCTGAGTCACTTTTTTTTAACATAAACCAGTACATTTGGTGTGTGTGTGGTGGTGGGGATTGAAGGTTTGGGGTTGTGCAGAATGTGTGGGTAATGACTAGAGAGTAACACACTAAGCTGTGTCTGTCTTCGTTTTTTTTAAAAATATCACACTAACTGCTGACATCTGAGCATGTAATACCATAGGGCATGGTTCATACTTTCTGTTTGTTACAGAAAAATGTCTGGAGTTTGTGGTATGCCAGATCCCCAAGGGGAGTGGCCACCAGAAACTTCTGTGATGAGTGAGGGATCATTATACAGAGTAGCTATCAATGCTGAGAATCAACTTGAATGCCAACTTTTTATTATTTTCATAAATATTGAGCATTCATTATGCCTTAGGCTCTAGACAATGGAGATAAGTAAAGATTTGGGGGAATGACACAATGGGGCAGCATAGCAAATAGCACATGTTTGATATGGATAGACTATTAACTGTAAGTGTATCTGAAAATCAGGCTGAAGAGAATAGAATGTGTGCTTTGCCAAATGGCTTTTGATCTCATGGCAAAGAATGGGAACTTCTTTCCATGTCCTTCAAACTGGAGAACAGATATCTTAGGGAATATGTGGTTGTTCTTAAGTGGTACAGAGGCTGATATATAAACCTATCCTCTCTATAATATCAACTTTTTATTGACTACCCGGAAGAAAAAAAAACCCTAAATTTAAAAATACTCCCCTACCCCTCACCTCCAGAAAAAAAAAATAAAAAATAAAAAATAAAAAATAAAAATACTAAGCATAGGGGCTTTCCTAGTGGCGCAGTTGTTAAGAATCCGCCTGCCAATGCAGAGGACACGTGTTCGAGCCCTGGTCCAGGAAGATCCCACATGCCACAGAGCAACTAAGGCCGCGAGCCACAACTGCTGAGCCTGTACTCTAGAGCCCACGAGCCACAACTACTGACGCCCTCGCACCTAGAGCCCGTGCTCTACAACAAGAGAAGCCACGACAATGAGAAGCCCGCGCACCGCAATGAAGAGTAGCCCCCGCTCGCCACAACTAGAGAAAGCCTGCGCACAGCAATGAAGACCCAACACAGCCAAAAATAAAAACAAATAAATAAATTAAAAATACTAAACATAGATAAATTACAAAGAAGCATGCAGAGTGTATGTGCATTTTTAAACTTTTATATCTGTTTATTGAAATATACATAGAGAAAAGTGAACATAAGTGTAGAGGTGGTAAATTTTCACTGATGACAGCTAATAGCGTATCAAGAAATAGAACATTAGCAGCACCCTCAAACCCCACTGTGCACTTTTCCAGTCTCTACCTCCTTCCACCAAGAGTGAGCACTTTCCTGACTTCTAACAGCACAGATTAGTTCCACCTGTTTCTGAACTTTATAGACATGGAACCATAGAGCAGTACTCTTTTGTGTCTGGCTTCTTTCCCTCAACATTGTGTTTGGGAGAGTCAACAATATTTTCTGTGTGTAGCTGTAGACTGTTCATTCTCCTTGTATCATGTTCATTGTGTGAATATACTACATTTTGTTTATACATTCTGCTCTTGAGGGGCATTTGGGCAATTTACAGATTTTGACTATTACAGATGGCTTTGATATGACATAAAAATATGTACGCATTTCTAAGAGCTAAGTTGCTGGGTCATAGGTTTATATACTTTAGCTTTAAAAGATACAGTTTTTCAAAGTGGTTGTACAATTTATACTCATACTAGCAGTGTATTAGAGTTTTAGTTGCTTCAGGTTCTTGACAGAATTTTCCATTTTTTAAATTTTAGTCATTCTAGTGGGTATGCAGTGATACTTGATTGTAATTTTAATTGCACTTCCTAAATGAAATATTTTCATATTTTTAAATATTTTTCTTGTAATTTAGATACTCTCTTTGGTTAAGTGTTCATTTTTTGTCCACCTTTTTTTTTTTTTTTTTTAATTTATTTATTTATTTATTTTTGGCTGTGTTGGGTCTTCGGTTCGTGCGAGGGCTTTCTCCAGTTGCGGCAAGCGGGGGCCACTCTTCATCGCGGTGCGGGGACCGCTCTTCATCGCGGTGCGCGGGCCTTTCTCTATCGCGGCCCCTCCCGTCGCGGGGCACAGGCTCCAGACGCGCAGGCTCAGCAATTGTGGCTCACGGGCCCAGCTGCTCCGTGGCATGTGGGATCTTCCCAGACCAGGGCTCGAACCCGTGCCCCCTGCATTAGCAGGCAGATTCTCAACCACTGCGCCACCAGGGAAGCCCTGTCCACCTTTTTACTGGGTTTTCTGGTTTCGTTTTTTTCTTATTGATTTGTAGAAGTTCATTGTATATTTTGGGTACTAGCCTTTTGCCAAATATCTGTATTGCAAATATCTTCTCTTACACCTTGTGTTGAATATACACATTTTTAGCTAATACATAAGCATAAGACTTGAATGCAGTTTTGCTCACAAGAGGTCACTTTGGGCTGTGCCCCAAAGGATGAAAGTTTACTTATGTATTTGCTCCATTATCACTTAAGGATACAGGTGCCATATTCCCCAGCCCTGTCCTGGCCTCAAGTGCCCTATCCTTGAAGTTAAAACCAGGAAGATTCAAGAAGCAATGAACAAGGCTAGATCCTTAATGTTTGCTAATGCACTTCGTAGTCTCAGGAATGTTATAGAATTTAGGATAAAGAGTTACATCTAATAGATATCAGAAAACTGATTAGTGTTTGTAAGAGATGAGTGGCATGTATAATTGAATTAAATGCCATATTTTAGGAGACAGGTAGTTCTCACTCAAAGGAAGAAGGGGTTTTTAGAAAACTGTGCCCTTTTTGTTTGTAGGCACATGACATGTTTGTAATTCTGGAATGACAACATCAATATTGTTATGCTGAGCCCAGCCATGAAGGTCATGTGATACCTTAGCCGAAGCCTTCTCTTTGTATACAGTCTAAGTACTTTTTCTGTTTTTCTTCTTCACTCTTTATTTAAATATATGTATCAGTTAGGGATGCATTCTGCTATAAATAGCAGTTTAAACACGTGAGGCTTAGTGATTTAGTGAAACAAGAAATTCATGGGTGAGGAGTCTAGGGCTGGCACAGAAGCTCAAGGAGGTCATTGGGGACCTGGTTGCTTTCCATCTTCCCACTCTGTTCTCTTTAGTGTGTAGGCCTTTGTCCTCATGCTTATCGACTCAGGGTCACAAGATGGCTGCTGAACCTACTGGGAGAGGATATGTCTTCCAGGCAGGAGGAAGCAAGAGAGCAAAAGAACTAGTAGGCTAACAGGCTTTAATTCATGTACAAAATCTCTGGGGATTTCTGCCTATTTCTTATGGCCTGAACTCTGATATATGTCCACACCTGGCTCCAAAGTAAGCTGGAAAATGGGATTGTTTTGTTTTTTAGCTGTGACAGTAAGGAAGGCAAGAACAAGGAGGCCTGTGAAAGGGGTGTAGTCCGCAGAATAGACCACAGAGCCTTCATCTCCCTCCCTTTTCTCTTACATATTTCATTTGTCGTTATAAAAGTATTAGAGACTTGTTGAAGAAAGACAGCAAAGAACAAGAGCAAAGTACAAAAAAAAAAAAGTGTCCATCATTTTAACATCCTGAACAGTCACTGTAGATATCTTAGCTTGCATCTTCTAGTCACGTCAGAAAACAAGACCTGGGTGCTCAGTGTACTGTACTCATGGGTATTGGTGGTGTCACTGCTCTCAGGCGTCCTCAGTAGACAGAGAGGTAGGTAATCCACACACACAATTACATCTACATTTATTTCTACAAGTGTCTGTATATTATGAAATCAGTAAGTTCACCCTGTTATATTTAATTCCAGTCCCACATCAAGGTTCATTCCACTTGTCTTTTTTCCTATATTTGTTAGCCCTTTCTCCACAGTGAGAAACCTGACTCCTTTTATCAACCACGTATTTACTTATTTGATCAGTCTCTCCATAACCTGTCTCCCATCTTACCACCTTCCCCTCCCACCCCTCTAGATGTCTTCTTAACTCTACTGAGCCTTCAATAACGTGTGCCAGGCTGCTCCCTTATTTGGACATGACCTTCTCTTCCCGCTTGAGCTCAGGCAGCTTTGCTAGGCTGCCCATCTGCTCCCATTCCCTTCCTGCTTCCTAGAGCAAGCCCTTCTCACCCACAAATGTTCTGGCTTCTCACTGGCTCAACAGAATACCTATAACCCCATTCTGACACTACCTTGCTTGGCCTTATCTGTCAGTTTGGGACAGAATTTTGCAGGAAAGGAAGGGAAGGAGAGAAGGATATAGAAGAGAAACTATTTGTCTTTTTATTTCATGGTGTGTTCTGATGTTAGAAACTTTACATTTTCTTTAAGTAAACTGGTCAGTCTTTTGGGGTGATTTATTATCCTTTTACATTTAAAATGTGGTGCCCCATAGAGATATTAAAAATATACTATTTTTTTCTAAGTTTTTTGGCATTTAATTATCTATCAGTTAGACATTTTGCCTTTTAATGTGAGGGGAAGAGATCTAAGCTAATTTTTTTCTGTTATTACAATATCACCTTCCTTTTTTAACTTTTCTCATTTTCTCTCTCTCTCTTTTTTTTTTTTATAGAATTGCCATTACATGATGCTATCTTTTTTAAATTTTATTTTACTTATTTATTTTTGGCTGTGTTGGGTCTTCGTTTCTGTGCGAGGGCTTTCTCTAGTTGCAGCAAGCGGGGGCTACTCTTCATTGTGGTGCGCGGGCCTCTCACTGTCGCGGCCTCTCTTGTTGCGGAGAACAGGCTCCAGACGCACAGGCTCAGTAACTGTGGCTCACGGGCCCAATTGCTCTGCGGCATGTGGGATCTTCCCAGACCAGGGCTCGAACCCGTGTCCCCTGCATTGGCAGGCAGATTCTCAACCACTGCGCCACTAGGGAAGCCCTCATTTTCTCTTCTTGTAGCTTCCCTTATCCTTTTTCTTTATGTTTCTTTCTACTTGTTTTTGACTTTTCTTTGCACCTTTATATTCCCTCAAATTCTGCCACCAGAGATCACAAACCCTGCCAACTCTGCCCTACGGTGTCCTTTGCTTTCCACTCTGCATCCTCTGAATGCTCTCTTCCACCCTTTGCGTAACAGTCAGCTAGATTTTAGGAAATCAAGTTGTCATTCACAGTAATGAATGCCAAATAAATCAAAGATATTTTAGGCTCTTCCTAAGAAAGCCTAGGGAAAGAGAACCCTCTGATTGTCTAAGATCTTTCCAGCCCTAGCTTTCAGTCTGCAGCTGAAGTCAGCAGGATTACTTTTATATTCTTCCCTATATGGGGACTGTCTTGCGCTAAGCAAAGTGTGACTTGCTACTACAACAGATTTCTACCCCGGGGATACACTGGTCAGAAGAGGTTTTCCATAATATTTAGGCCAAATATTTTACCTGTTGGAAAAGGTAAGTTTAAAGGTTCCAGAAACATCCCAGTACAGCTCCCTCAATCCTCCTTGTTTTTCCACTCCTCTTCTCCAGATAAACAGAAACATGCTTAGTTTGTGTGTTAGAAATAATCACAGATGTGAACTGCTTTACGTTTATGTCTCAGTATGATACCATGAGAATAACAGTTACTCATTTCAGTAGAGCAGATTTTATGTTATGGTATCATTTACATTTTCTAATGTATTTCCAGTCTTTAAAGCTCTATGGCAGGGCTTCCCTGGTGGTGCAGTGGTTGAGAGTCTGCCTGCCGGTGCAGGGGACGCGAGTTCGAGCCCTGGTCTGGGAGGATCCCGCATGCCGCGGAGCGACTGGGCCCGTGAGCCACAATTGCTGAGCCTGCGCGTCTGGAGCCTGTGCTCCGCAGCAAGAGAGGCCACAGTGGTGGGAGGCCCGCGCACCGTGATGAGGGGTGGCCCCCACTTGCTGCGCCTGGGGAGGGCCCTCGCACAGAGGCTAAGACCCAACACAGCCATAGATAAATAAATAATTAAAAAAAAAAAAAAAAGCTCTATGGCATATTTATCAGACTGCAACTTAAAGTGAGTAAGGATTAAGGGACTAAAGAGATAAAGATGTGGTTTAAAGAAAATTGGTTGGAAGGACTAAAGGACAGTGAGTAATTTTCCTCTCTTTTGATTCCCCAGTGAATGCATTTCTGAAGAACTTTGTTTTAGAAAGATGCTTATGTCCTGAGTGAAGTCAGAGAAGACACTAAAATGATGTGGTTATAATTAGGAAATGGTTGGGGATGGGGAGGGGGAGCGTATATAACATATATGTGGGCTAAGTGATTTTTGAAAACTATTTTCAAGGTGAAAGTAATAAGCCAACCATTTGCCAGTCTTTCTGGAACAGTCAACTCTTGATTATGTACTGAGACAGTGGTGTGGATGATTAGCAAAGAGTAGATAGTTTCCTATGCTTTTCTATTAACATGGGCAAGGGAGTGGTTGGTTCAGGTTGTTTAGCAGGTAGAGGAGAAAGAGAGAGTCTCCTTTCTCCTCAAACCTTCAACATTTCTTCCTTCCTTCTTATTTTAAGCTATAAGTTTGTTTCTTATCTCACAGAAGAGAAGTATTATTTCACAGAAGTAATCAGAAGAGAAATTCCTCTATCTTCCTCTCCTCACCCTATACAACCCCCTACATCTATCTATACATATGCATTCTACTTTTCATCCTTCACTATGGATGAAATGTGTTTCTTGCTATGGCAACACCCTCCACCTCTCCTCCCCCACCCGATATTCCTGCCATTTGCTCTTAAGACCCTATCTCCTCTGTCCTAATCAAGGACATTGCTCTAGCAAATCTTTTTTCTCTTGCTTCATGATTTTTTGCTTTTTGTCAAATCATTCCAATGAACAAACACATAAGCTTTTTCCTGTCTTAAAAACAGATAACAACAATAGCAAAACTCCAAAAAATTTTTTTATTCCATTTTTTGCTCTTCCTTAGAGTAAAACTCCTAGAAAGGGCTGTTCTAATACATACTGTATATCCTTTGTCCCTATTTGTCTTTGAGCCCACTTGATGACCTTGAAATAGCTCTCATGAAGTATACCTGACTTTTATGTGGCTAAATGGGTTTTCTGTGAAGTCTTCCCTGACCAGCTTATATAAAAGAGCCTCCCCCATCACTCTCTATACCCCCGTTCTCCCTTTATTTTTTTTCCTCAGCCCTCATCAGCAACTGACATGCTGTATATTTACTTATTAAAATTTGAATGAGAATGTAAACTCACTGAGTCAGGATTTTTACTTTGTTGACTGCTGAGTCCTAGCACCTAGAACAGCACCTGTCCTATAATGGATACAGAGTAAATGTTTATTGAGTGCATCGATAACTGGATGGTAAGGGAAACAAGCGTTTCTTATTTGTTTTAAAGTTCTAAGGGCTGAATTTGTGTCATGTTTGGATGGCACAGTGGGAAGGGAGAAAAGGATATATGTGTGGGAAGAGAATGGGGCCAGAGCCCAAGTATCACCTGTTTGGCACCAAATCAAAATCCTTGGAAGGGGATTCTGCCTCTGAGTGATGATGTAGTGATTCATATAGCATAAAGATGGTTGATAGACTTTGTTAGGCATCAGAGTAACCAATTAAGATATCCTCATGTGAAGTTGGACAACTCCAGAATTATTTGGTCATTAGTAAAGCAAACCTGAGATATGCTAAGTAGGAGAAACTATTTCCAGGACTGACTGGCCCCATGAATTCTTGAAGTCAATTTGTCACAAACTGTAACTTCTTCAATAATACATATATATTTTTAAGATAAGGACTAATATTCTTTTCTTTTTTTTCTTTTTTAATTTATTTATTTTATTTTTGGCTGCATTGGGTCTTCGTTGCTGCTCGCGGTCCTTCTCTAGTTGAGGCGAGCGGGGGCCACTCTTCGTTGCGGTGCGTGGGTTTCTCATTGCAGTGGCTTCTCTTGTTGCGGATCACGGGCTCTAGGCACGTGGGCTTCAGTAGTTGTGGCATGCGGGCTCTAGAGCACAGGTTCAGTAGTTGTGACACACAGGCTTAGTTGCTCCGCGGCATGTGGGATCTTCCCAGACCAGGGCTCAAACCTGTGTCCCCTGCATTGGCAGGCGGATTCTTAACCATTGCGCCACCAGAGAACTCCCTAATATTCTTTTCTTAAGAAGCATTTTTGGCTTACAAAGAGAGGCAGCATAAAAAATAACACATTATGTATATGAAAATCAGCAGCTGCAATGCAATGAAAATAAGACAATGAGATTTTTAAGTTAAAAATATTCTAATTTCAAACCTCCTGTCTCTTACTATCAAAAAAGTTCTCCAAGGCAACAAGATATAGCTATAAAAGCTTGAAATCTGTTTTAATCTTAGCTCTATTACAAAACTAATGGAATAGCAAAATGGGGGATTTCTTCAGTTTCTTTATTTGTACATTGAGGATTCTGGACTGGAGTTGAGTTAGCAAATGTATTTCATCTTCTGTGCCAGCTGTGAATGATTGGTAAGGGCACCCTAGAGTGCTGTGTGAATAGGCACTGGAGACCACACCTAGGCTCAGCAAAAATGAAACCTGAAATTGATTGGTGCTGTCTGCCTTGGGTTTAGGAAAGATGAATGGCAGCGTGTGTGTGTTGTTTCTTTGCTTTCCTGGACTTTACAGTCTCTAAGATATTTTTCAGTTCTAAAATTCAATGATTGGAGTGCCTAGTATGTTATATACAGTCTTTGCAGTAAAGGCAATGATAAGATTTTATATGTAAGATAATAAAACATTCGTTTTAGTGTATGCTTTTGGAAAATCTGAATACCTTTCATAACATTTTCTTCTAAAGTTTCTGGGATTTATATATTACTCAGAATATTTTTACACTGTGTGCGAAGTGCAACATGATAAGTGTATACAAGCAGCATATTGAAATAGTCGTGATATTTTGCCATAGAAAACTCAAGTCAGTATCAATTAATATAATTCACCTAAATCAAGTTTTGGTTTAATTTAAAACAATCTTGCAGTTTTACCCACTGGTGTTGTCTTATGATAAGCCCATAGGAGGTGCTATTTTGGCGTCCAGGAAATGAAGCATTTCAACTGCAATCTTTCCAAATTACTATAGAAACTTCTAGAATTGAGTGATGCTGTCTTAGTTAAAATAAATATAAGGGTGAGATGTAAGGGAGAATATCTAGAGATCTTTAGAGATAATTCAACTTTAAACGTGGAACCTTAATTATGATGCAGATGTAGTCTGCTTCAGTTTTTATTTCTTAGAGCAGTTCTTCCTTGCCCACCACCTGTAACATGCCATATAAAAGAAATTGGAAGTTTTAGGTCGAGTATATGGATCTGATATAATTTCATCTATTTTTCAAGAAAGTATCAAAATATGATACAATTATGTAACTGGCTGAAAAACATCATTATGTTTGGGGTATTTTTAGTGCAATAACCTAAGTGATCACAAGAAAGAAATGTCAGTTTGTGGAAGTAAGCATGTGTTCTTCATGTAACTGTTAAATATGTCTTACTCATCTTCACACCTGGCACTGAATTTGACACTTAAGTTCTTAAGTGTCAATTTTTTGAATAGAAATAATTTAAATAGTACTTTGGATAAATGTACTTTGAAATGCATTATTTCATATATAATCCTGGAGTTATTTGTGGTGTTTGGATCATCTGAACTCATTTTCTCTAATTTCTGATCTTCGATATAATCAAAGGGTTTTTTTTAAGAACTGAAAAGGGCATTTAGAAATCATCTAACTCAATCCTCTCATTTTCCTTTCCTTTCTTTTACTTTATATTTTTTGTGATTTCTATGTTCATCTTGGTCATGTGCTTTTATTTTTGTTTTCCCATTTGTTTGGTCTGGTCTTATTATTTTAGAACAAATACAATGAAATAAGTCAGATCCCACTTTCTAGATGAAGCTTAGGGTCAGCCAAACACCTGGTTCAAAGTGAAATGTCTGTTAAATTAAGCGAACAGTGGTTTGCTTTCACACCCTGACCAAATTGTCTGATTTTAGTCTGGACTGGGTTGATGGTTTTCCACTCAGACTATCCGATTTTGTCCTTTTAGTAAGCTGATTTGATTAACTGTGTTTATTTTGCCTGCATCGATGTAATCTCTAACTAATGGCCTCAAGGTGTCTGTGGTGTGCAAGCAGCTCAAGGGCTGGAGGTTTTTGGTTTTTTGTTATTTTTATTTACAAAGCAGTCACGTCCTGCTGGCACGGTCCACGTTGTGTTCGTTTTTTCTTTGAGCACTTGGACAGTGCTTTCTACCCAGTAGGCTCTCAATATTTGTTTTTTAAATCTCTATGTATTCTTTTACTTGAGATATAGGTTAAGAGGTTTTACCATGAATTAGGACCTCACCTATGTGATTCTGATATGAATTCCTCTGGAATCTTATTTGAACAACTTTGGATCTTCTCAGCTCTTTCAAAGTCTTCCCAAACTTTGACCATCTTTGAAGACCTTGTTATGGGATCTCCTTCTAGAATCTGAGATGCTTTCAATAGTTACAAATACCCTATTCATTTCCTTTTCATTTTCTAGATTTATTGAAACTCCAAAGTTATTTTTTCATTGAGTATTACTCATAAGCTTATAGATGAAAATTTTTGAATAAAGGGAAGAGAATTCCGTATTTAAGAACATAGAAGGAGGGGGGTGGGTGGTGGTGGTGGGATGAACTGGGAGATTGGGATTGACATATATGCACTAATATGTATAAAATAGGTAACTAATAAGAACCTGCTGTGTAGCACAGGGAACTCCACTTCGCTGTACAGTAGAAAGTAACACAACATTGTAAAACAACTATACCCCAATTAGAAAAAGAAAGTCTAATTTTACATTCACAGAAAAAAAAAAAAAGAACATTGAAGAAAATGCAGAAGTGGGAATCTTGTAACACCAAAGGGATTCAAAACTGGATGTAGACATGTCTCTTCGTTTTACATATGAGGAAATGAAATCAAAGAAAGACTGAGTTGTCCAAGATGCACACTGGTTAGTGACTGAAGGATCCTCAGACTCCTATTCCAGTGCTGTTTCAACTTAACTGTCCTGGGAGGTAAATCATAAGTTGCTCAGATTTTCACACCTTTCCATCTCTATTCCTGCTCTTTCTTTTGTCTAGGGTAAATCAGAAGTGACCAGATCTCTCTAAACCTTTCCCTGAAACAATGAAAAGAGAAACACTGAAAGATGCTGCTGAGCTGGGTGTGGGAGACTGGGTAAGGGTGAGTGGTGAGTGATTAAACATGGAAGATTTCATACATCATGTTTATCTAATATTTGCAGAGTTTTTAAAAAACTTCACCAAGTTGCATGGGCTTTTACAGCAGACTAACCATCTCATAACCATCAACACTCCCTAGAAATTGTTTTCTTCCTTTTTCTGTTATATAGGAATGCATTTCAATTTAGGGTACTTTAACTGTCAAAAATACCAGAAAGAGCTTTTGCACTTTATGCAATCTTCCCAAACTCCTCTCCGGTAGATGCACAGTGAGAGCAATTTTGAAGCAATCCTTGGTTTGCCTTCCCATTGCCCTTTCACCCCTGTTGAGGCTTTCAGCTAATTAGGTCTTCCTGACATCTCAATGAGAGTTATACTGTGCTCTACCTAGAGCGGTAGATTGGGGAAGGTCACACAACTCTAGCCTTGCTGGGATTTATTTGTAAAAACCATATTTTGTTTAGCTATTTGACACCTAACATTTCAGTTGCCCAAGTGCTCACAATTTCAAGGTTCCAATGAACTGCAACTTACCATTTTAACTTTAGGTCAGCCTCTTTACTCTGTTTCTGCCTCTTATCTTTAGGTATTACGAGTCTCAAGTCATAATGAAATCATTTTTATTTTGCTTTTTAAAAATTTGAAGAAATGTTGAATGTCAGGACAGAATCACTGGGTTTATTTTTATGGGCACATTACTTAAAGATTAAAAGGCAATGAAAGAACAAGGACCTATCAATATTTTTAGCATACAGTGTGCTTTGGAAGGCAGCAAATCAGAGGGTGGTCAGTGCTGTGGTATACCTTCACAGAGGAACAAAGCCAATTAATGTACAATTACTGGCATCAGTGCTTTATCTGAAGGGTCTTTTACAATGAAACTTTTAAACAGGATAATTGTAGACATCTGCTCCATGTTACCTTAGCAGCAGCATAGCCAGTATTTGCTAAGATGTTCTGAGCTTTTACAGCTTTACACAAAAGGACATATTGGCAATTCCGTTTTCTATATAATAGGCATACTATGCAAAATACTGAGCTAGAATTCAGCATTGTAAAAATGCTCAATGTCACCAGAGCGATTGACTTGTTCCACCTGGCTTTCAGACATTTGGAGAAGCAAAACATATGTACCTTAATTGCAAAATGTGGGCTTAATGAACATGCAGCCGTTATGTTATACCAAATGCAACAATCGACATGATGGCAAGCTACTTAAGAACATGTCACAATGTTTGGTTTTTAAGAGGTTTGCCTTTGGCAGTGTTTCAGAGAAGAATGTGTTTCTTACATTTGCAGTCCTGTGAGCCAATAATAAAGTGTTCAGCATATGAGGCTGGTATTTATTTTAAATTGCTATGTCAATATTTTTGTTTAAAAGCAGGTTTGATTCCCTGTGTGGACTTTGTTGAAGCCTTCTATCACTGCTTTTTATTTGAGTTTTGATTTAGCTTCTTTCCCCCCTGATTTTGTGTTTTGCAGAAGGGCTTGCATGAAAGCCTTCTGATTGGGTTGGGGGGATAAAGTTGCTATGTGAATTTCAAAGCTCAGACAATGTAAAAAGGAGCAAACACTTGCTCAAGGAATCAGAGAAGTGACTGCAATCAAGCAGTGTTGGTTTTGTGACCTTGAAGCTTCCCAGAATAGCTACAACACTTGGAATAATGGAAGCCCTGAATTCAAATGCCTCAGGATGACCTCATCACCAGCAGCCCCCTTCCTCCTCCTGATATGTCTCCAGGCTTTATGCCAATGTTTAGTCCGTTAGCAGGAATCCAGAAAATCAGGCTTTTGTTTTTGAAAATACAAAATAAAGGCAGCCATTATGGTATATTGCATAACTGATTTAATCCTAATGTGATGTCAAAACAAATTTCCCCAGTAGTTGAGAGAATGCTTTATCTACCACAGATACAGTTGCTTTGTTGATACTGGGTGCTCTTCCAATAAATTGTTGGGCAGTTCTGTTCATGAACTCTCACAATTCTGCATCCCAAGAACATTTTCGTGGGTAATTAAAACAGTCTTTTTATAACGGCAGTATGAAACAGT
Organism: Balaenoptera acutorostrata; assembly: GCF_949987535.1. Lineage (NCBI taxonomy): Eukaryota > Metazoa > Chordata > Mammalia > Artiodactyla > Balaenopteridae > Balaenoptera > Balaenoptera acutorostrata. The sequence goes on from NC_080065.1 coordinate 87,915,209, forward strand.
ATGCATCATCTATACACGCTGAGCTGAAAAAATATTGTATTCATAAGTTAAATTGGACATTTTGAAAGGTTAACGCAAAAAGCTGCTTTGCCCTTGGTAATCAATAAAGAAAAAAGGATTTCAGGTAATTAAAACCTGTGAAGTGAACATTTCTCATTTGGAACCTATTAAAAAGAATGTAAGCAGACAGAGGCGAGAGATAAATATGGAAAACAAGTGCTTCAAAATTTTTGTTATGTGTTGGCAAGGGAACGTAACAACATGTATTCTGAGGTCTGAAATAATGTAACATGTTATTACAGATAATATAACAAATTATACAGTCTGTGTGTAAGTTATGTATGTACATTACTTAATTTAAGCATTAGGTTGTGATTTTAAAATATGCCTATACTATATTTTGGGCTCTGATTTAGCTGTTGTTTTAAGTTTTTCTTACTGAAAGTTTGAGCTTGGAGGCAGTATGCAGCATGAATGCTTGTTAGAAATGCAGAATTTCAGGTCCATTCCTGACCTACAGAATCACAATCTGCAATTTAATGAGATCCCCACGTGATTTATATGCACATCAAAATTTGAGGACAGGCTTTGGGTGATTGTCCTACTAAGGTGTGTTGTCTCTTAAAAATTCACGCTCATTTTTTTAGGCCCAAATCAGTAGTGTTTCCTGGGCCAAATATAAGGATAACAACAGACTCTGCCTAGGTTATTTCAGAGCTCCTGACTTCTCGCAATGTAGCAACTAAGGGAATTAAATGCTGAGAGTGGAGCCAGACTCCATGCCCAACACTTGGCATCCAGGCCCTGTTGATACAACTTTTCTCTTTGTCTAATGGCAGTGTTCTTTCCTCTTTCTTTGCTGTTTGCCTATGAAAATTTGATCTCTGGTTCCAGATTACAGTTTTCTTTACTAGACATTAGAAATCACCTCTGTGGAATTTTGTTTGTTTGTTTGTTTCTTTGTTTGTTGGCATATTCTCAGCTCTTTAGAATTTTTCCTGGAATTCTGACCTTGGCTATAGATACCGGACTGAAACATCTGAATACTTGCCATTCTGTGATGGTTAATTTTATGTGTCAACTGGACTGAACTAAGGGTTGCTCAGATAGCTGGTAAAGTATTATTTCTGGGTGTGTCTGAGGGTGTACTTCTGGAAGAGATTAGCATTTGAATCAGAACATTGAGTAAAGCAGATGGCCCTCCCCAGTGTGGGCAGGCATCGTCCCATCTGTTGAGGGCCCCAATAAAACAGAAAGGCAGAGGAAGGGTGAATTAGCTTTCTCTTTTTGAGCTGAGACATCCATCCTTTCCTACCCTTGGACATTAGACGTCAGCTTCTGGTTCCTGGGCTTTTGGATTCAGATTGGGTTTTATACTCTTAGAACCATCCTCTTCCCTCCCACTCCAGGTGGGTCAGTTCTTTGATTACCTGCCTGTAATTCCTGCTTCAGGTCTCAGCACACAGCTTCTGCCAGGTACAGGATGCTAGACTATAAAATTCATTTTGCTTTCTCTTCAGTTTTCATATAGCTTTCAGAACATTGAAGTAGCATATGCTTCATTTTAGTTTTGACATAGAGTTGCAAAGATGTATTGTTTGTATGATAGAAGAGATCTCTTTTTTTATGCTAGGGTTAAAATATACGGCTATGACGTTTTAAAAAAAATATTTATTTGTTTATTTGGCTGTGCCGGGTCTTAGTTGAGGCACACGGGATCTTTTTTAGTTGCGGCATGCAGGATCTTTTAGTTGCGGCATGCGAACTCTTAGCTGCAGCATGCAAACTCTTAGTTGCAGCATGTGGGATCTAGTTCCCTGACCAGGGATCGAACCTGGGCCCCCTGCATTGGGAGCGTGAAGTCCCTGACTTTTGGATAATAAATATTTTGTATATATGTATCTATATGTAAATTTATTTCCAATGAAGAGTAAGTACCTATGCTGTGTGCTGTGCAGTATAAGGATGAATTATAAACTACATGGTTTAGAGCACCTAGTGCATATAACTGTAATACAGGTAGGCCAGTGTATAAGTGCTATGAAAATAGAAGTGACAAGGGCATTAAGTGCTCAGAGTAGAGAGAAGTCACATCTGGCTGATATTCAGGAAAAGGCTCAAAGAAGAGGCAGTATCTGAACAGAACCTAAATGGAATAGGGAAATAGTATTCCCAGCCCAGAACATAGCAAGGGCACAGATGCTAAAACAGATTTATTTAAGATGTACCCAGAATTCTAATGGACATTCAGGTGAAGCTGAATATGTGTGAAGGCAAGTGGTGGGAGACAGAAGAATCTGATCACAATGTGCTAAGCATGTGAACTGGATTTCTGGAAGGAGCACAATTGTTAGTGACAGAAATGGGAGAAAAATAGTGCTGTAGGGAGAAGTGCTGTAGGGAGAAAGGCAACTTTGTGCCTGAATGCCTGCCTGCTGAAGGCTGGCCATGAAAAGGTCACACTTAGCAGTGAAGGAATGCACATGAAGTCATCTTTGTCGGTCTGAGCACGATTTCTCATCCAGGGGGAAAGGATGTGTGTGTTAGAAATCAGTGGCTCCAGGGGGAAGGATGTGTGTGTTAGAAATCAGTGGCTCCAGGGGGAAGGATGTGTGTGTTAGAAATCAGTGGCTCCAGGGGGAAGGATGTGTGTGTTAGAAATCAGTGGCTCCAGGGGAAAGGATGTGTGTGTTAGAAATCAGTGGCTCCAGGGGGAAAGGATGTGTGTGTTAGAAATCAGTGGCTCCAGGGGGAAAGGATGTGTGTGTTAGAAATCAGTGGCTCCAGGGGGAAAGGATGTGTGTGTTAGAAATCAGTGGCTCCAGGGGGGAAGGATGTGTGTGTTAGAAATCAGTGGCTCCAGGGGGAAAGGATGTGTGTGTTAGAAATCAGTGGCTCCAGGGGGAAAGGATGTGTGTGTTAGAAATCAGTGGCTCCAGGGGAAAGGATGTGTGTGTTAGAAATCAGTGGCTCCAGGGGGAAGGATGTGTGTGTTAGAAATCAGTGGCTCCAGGGGGGAAGGATGTGTGTGTTAGAAATCAGTGGCTCCAGGGGAAAGGATGTGTGTGTTAGAAATCAGTGGCTCCAGGGGGAAGGATGTGTGTGTTAGAAATCAGTGGCTCCAGGGGGAAGGATGTGTGTGTTAGAAATCAGTGGCTCCAGGGGGAAGGATGTGTGTGTTAGAAATCAGTGGCTCCAGGGGGAAGGATGTGTGTGTTAGAAATCAGTGGCTCCAGGGGAAAGGATGTGTGTGTTAGAAATCAGTGGCTCCAGGGGGAAGGATGTGTGTGTTAGAAATCAGTGGCTCCAGGGGGAAGGATGTGTGTGTTAGAAATCAGTGGCTCCAGGGGGAAGGATGTGTGTGTTAGAAATCAGTGGCTCCAGGGGGAAGGATGTGTGTGTTAGAAATCAGTGGCTCCAGGGGGAAAGGATGTGTGTGTTAGAAATCAGTGGCTCCAGGGGAAAGGATGTGTGTGTTAGAAATCAGTGGCTCCAGGGGGAAGGATGTGTGTGTTAGAAATCAGTGGCTCCAGGGGGAAGGATGTGTGTGTTAGAAATCAGTGGCTCCAGGGGGAAGGATGTGTGTGTTAGAAATCAGTGGCTCCAGGGGGAAGGATGTGTGTGTTAGAAATCAGTGGCTCCAGGGGGAAGGATGTGTGTGTTAGAAATCAGTGGCTCCAGGGGGAAGGATGTGTGTGTTAGAAATCAGTGGCTCCAGGGGGAAGGATGTGTGTGTTAGAAATCAGTGGCTCCAGGGGGAAGGATGTGTGTGTTAGAAATCAGTGGCTCCAGGGGGAAGGATGTGTGTGTTAGAAATCAGTGGCTCCAGGGGGAAGGATGTGTGTGTTAGAAATCAGTGGCTCCAGGGGGAAGGATGTGTGTGTGTTAGAAATCAGTGGCTCCATCAAGTGATTGTCAGCAGCCACATAGCTCACAGACAAAATAATACATGGGCCGTATGTTTGGCCAAATGGATCTAATAAATTGAGAATCCAGAAAACCCACTGATCAAACTTTGCAGCTCAGGACAGATGAAACAAGTAAAGTGACTGGTTCTCATTAACCAGGAGAGAACAGGTGAGATAGGAGACTAGTGTAATGAATGGAGGTGAGAATGGAGACTAGTATAATGGAGGAGGCACTGACTCAGGGCTTAAAGACAGGGACAACGATACAATTCTGTCCTAATTCACTGTGTGACTCTTGGCAAGTCACTATAGCTTTCTGGGCTTCAGTCTCCTCGTCTGTAAAATGAGGACAGTCTGTATTCCTGGCCAATGTGGATACATTTTGCCTAATTTTCTAGGTCTTTTGAGGATCACAGTGAACAAACAAATTTCAGTTTGGGAGACTGTGCCAACCAGTATGGTGAGGTGGGAAATTTAAATTTCTTTCTGAATATCAAGATAATAAAAATTTTGTCGAATCTACATTCCACATGTTGATGCAAATGGAACCATTGCTGGACACTCAGGCAGTAGTGGTAGAGGTGCAGAGCTTGAGAAGCAGCACCAGTGGACCCAAGACCATGTTCACTGCCTTTTTGACCACTGGACTGCTGGAGGAGTCAGAGGAGGGTGGGAGTTAGAGGTTATGACTGGGGACATCCACAGGTGGCTTTGTAGACTAGGACATGATGTTGGGCCTTCAACAAAAATGCTCTACTGCTAGCTTGTGCCTGGGTCCATGATGCTTAAACTTCAGGTTGTATATTTTTGGTGTTCATCATTGTGGAAGATCGTTTAAGACTTTGGCTTCCAAGTGTCACATAGTTTATGCACTGCACAGAATGTCTGCCAATCAAGTAGTATATCTCAATGGGATATATTTTAAAATTCTGGTGGCTGTAATTACCTCTCATTACAATTTTCTACAACGTCTACTCTGGAAAGAATGCTACAAAAATAGAAAAAAAGATGTATTTTCAGAAAATTATTCACAGTTAATGCCAAGTGAGTAAAATTCCTAAGTGTTTAAATGCTAAGTAGAAGACAATACTAACTTGACCTTCTTCAGTTTTCATATGGAAGCTTGTGAAGTTTGGGTAGGATAAAGAGAAAAGTACCTTTTATTCCCAAAGGTTTTTAAAACCTGCCTTTAGTAGGCACTCTGTATCTTCTCTTTGTAATCTCAGGTTTTATAGTCTCCTTTATCAATTGTGAGAGGTGTGGAATGCTAGTTTGTATCTTTCAGAAGGGACACCTGGGTCAACAGGTTGAAAGAACTTTGAAAGTTATTTGTATCTTTGCCAGTCACTGCATTGTGTGAGAATCGCCCTAGCTAGTGTGTAAACTACCTTTGAATAAGAGACAGAAAATGGAATTTATCAGGGGACAATGCCCTTTGTTTAGAAGGAGTAACAAAAGATGAACAAAAGGACACAGCCAGTCTTCTGTGTTCAGTGTCCCATTTTTCCAGATAAAAAAGGGGATAATATTCAATCTTGATTGTGCACAGAGGCCTTTGGTACTTTAAGGAGATGGAGGAAGAAGGGAAATGAAAAAAGAAAACGACCGATATGTTCTTGAACTGTGACTTCTAGCAGCTGCATTTAAAAAACAACGATTACATTTTTTGAGTGTATCTGTGAGGCTTATCCATTATGTGGGCAAACACAATCTGATTACTATTTGTTATAAGCTCATCTTGTCTGCTTTTATTATAGACATCACCTTCAGATGTGGGGCCACTGCAGCTATTAAATCAGGAATATTTAGCTATTATTTGTAATAAATGTCAGCAGGGCTGAACTGAAGCCAGCAGGAAATGTTCAGGGCAGAAAACACACTGACATTCATTCATGCAAATTTGTACCACTGGTAGAATTAATCATAAAGAGGGAGGGTAGAGCATACAATGCATTTATATTACTGGTTTGGCCAGTTCTCCTTCTTCTTGAATATGAGAGTTATAATGAACAGAGAGCAATCTACTGACAAATAGTCCCATGTGAAGTACAGGCAGCAAGATTAACTTTCCAAAGCAGGCATGTCTGGGTTTATAGTAGATCACCTTTCCTTCCCTCCACACTACCCTGGCCATCTGAGGCAGTTTGTGGTGTGCTTTTTCCTCTTTAAAAGACATCTAGATTTATGGGACTTCCCTGGTAGTCCAGTGGTAAAGAATCTGCCTTTCAATGCAGGGTATGCGGGTTCGATCCCTGGTCAGGCAACTAAGATCCCACATGCCGCAGGGCAACTAAGCCCGAGCGCCACAACTACTGAGCTTGTGCGCCTCAACTAGAGTACGTGTGCTGCAAACTACAGAGCCCACGTGTTCTGGAGCCTGCGCGCCACAACTAGAGAGAGAAAAACCTGCATGCCACATCTAGAGAGAAGCCCGTGCACCACAATGAACAGCTCGCGTGCCTCAACGAAGATCCTGCGTGCCGCAACTAAGACCTGACGCAGCCAAAAAATAAAAATAAAAAATAAGACATCTAGATTTAGCATGCACATAACTCTTACCTCTTAAAGTCATAGGGACACTCTAAAGAACATTCTGTGAGTTTTGCTGAGTGCTGGACCAGACTTACCTTATTATAACTCAGGATGCTTACATCACATTGGGAAGCTATGGTGATAGGAACTTAGCTGTTGGTGATTAAGAAACTGTAGTTTACCAAAAAGAAGAAAGTTTAAATCCTTTGTAATCTGCCTCTGTGTAAAGTGAGGTGAAACAGCTTCTACAACTGAATAATCTCCTCAGAGAAGATTGTAATCACCATTATCAAACATAGCTATTTGATATAGGAGTATCATTTAATTCTGTGAGTGAGTAAAGTTATAACCAGAAAAGAATTAGTGCACTTATTTTTTTAGAAAAGTGAGAAAAATACAAGATGAAAGCATACTTTAAAATTTTTCTCATTTTCTCATTGCATGAAATTATTATTCATTAGGAAACAAAAACTGCTGAAAGGAGCTGGCATTAAATATAGGTGATTTCAAAGATACTAATTCTTATGATATTTTAGCCCTATCATTTGAATAAAAAACATGAAGAACATGAGATAAAAATATGCTAATTCTTATGATATTTTAGCCCTATCATTTGAATAAAAAACATGAAGAACATGAGATAAAAATATGCTTAATAAAGTTAACACAAAAATGCTTTTAAAAATCGTATACTCATATTAATCAAAATTAAGGTAAAGTCTTCTAAAATGTTTCATGTATCATGGAAGTCAATTCAAAGTAATGCTTTTCTAAAACAGTGTCAACCCTCGCCCCCGCCCCTGCTGCTATCACTTGTACACATATTTATAGAAGGCATATTATAAACTGAAGCACTTTCCTTGCTAATTCTAATCCTTGAGGTGATTATGTTTCTTGCATTATTTTTCTTAGTGTAGGTTTTAGGAGAGAGCTTACACAAGTCAAATGGAAAAGGACATTTCTGTTAATTAAGTGAAAGTTGTACTGAGTATAGCAACTGAATTGAATGACTTATGCTATAATTAGGGAGATCAGAAGTGGCATCAAGAGAGGTGTAGAACATGTTTTTTGCCTATGGGATGTTTGCAGTACCAATGGAGAAAACTAGAGAAGCTGATGTAGCATTGTGACTTCACAACTTTTCAAAGCTGAGCTACTCTTTTTAACAATGTCCTTATGGTGTAATTATTGATTCCATGTCTCATTCTACAGAGGATTTGCAGAAATTATAGGAACGTGTTAAAAAAATAAAGGGATGAAAGAAGTATAAATTAATGGCAGCAGTAAACATTTCTTTATAGGGAAGATCAATATAAGAGGGATAGATATTTACACTGCAGATACATAGACTATTTAGCCTTACAGAGTTACTAAAGCTGAGTCAAAATTTTGGCTTTGGGTCTTCTAGTGGCCAAAAAGAAAGAGCAATATGATTCTTATGTGATTAGAATTGTTGGAAAGAAGAAAGTATTAGTAATTTGAGGCAGACAGACTCTGTGGTGGCCCTCATGATTCCTGCCTCCTGGTATTCATGTTCCTCTTGCAGACTCTTCCCCTTGAGTATGGTCAGGATCTATAACTTCTGACTAAGAAGAGTATGACAAAGGTGACAGGACATACATGATTATCAGTGAGTAGGTGATTACTGTACAGAAGATTATACCACCCCTCTTGCTAGGGCTCTCAAATTCTCTCCTTTGCTGGCTTTGAGGAAGCAAGATGCCATACTGTGAGCGCCATAAGGAGAAAGCCAGTGGAGGGGGAAAGTAGCCTCCAGCAAACTGCCAGCAAGAAACTAAGCTCCCGAATCTAGCAGCACAAGGAATTGAATGCTGCCAACAAGGACATGAGTGGATCATTTCCCACTTGAGCCTCAGTTAAGACTGCAGCCATGGCTGACACCTGTATTGAAGCTCTATGAGACCCTGAAACAGAAGAGCTAGATAAATCGTTCCTGGACTCCTGACCCACTGAAATTGTGAGACAATAAATGTGTCCTGTTAAAAGCACTAAATTTGTAGTAATATTGTTGTGCAGCAATAGATAACTAATGGGTAAATATAAGAAGAACTCTTTTTCAGTTCCTCTGCTGTTTGGGTCCTAAAACTGTTCTTTATTTTTAATTTATCTTTGGGACCCAAGCATTTTTTTCTCCACATCAAATTGCCTGCATCTCCACCTCCTCTTATAAATATGTTTCCTTTGGTTTCAAAGACAGTTATTACATATCCCTATGTCTTCTCCCTTTTCCCTCTCTCTTTTTTTTTTTTTTTTAAATAAACTTATTTATTTATTTTTGGCTGCATTGGGTTTTTGTTGCTGCGTGCAGGCTTTGTCTAGTTGCAGCGAGCAGGGGCCACTCTTCGTTGTGGTGCACAGGCTTCTCACGGTGGCTTCTCGTGTTGTGGAGCATGGGCTCTAGGCGCACAGGCTTCACTATTTGTGGCACGCAGGCTTGGTAATTGTGGCTCATAGGCTCTAGAGTGCAGGCTTAGTAGTTGTGGTGCATGGGTTTAGTTGCTCCACGGCATGTGGGACCTTCCTGGACCAGGGATCGAACCCGTGTCCCCTGCATTGGCAGGTGGATTCTTAACAACTGTGCCACCAGGGAAGTCCCATTTTCCCTCTTAAGATGGGTCTCTTCTCTACACCCAAAGAAAAGTGAGCATTCAATCTCTGGAGAGACTACAGATTGTTTTTCTCTTTCTGAAAGATTTTGATGCTGCTTTAAAAAATAAGCATAGCACAATTTACAAAGTATAAGTATTACAAAAAATTTTATAAAGGAGATAAAATAGAAAACACAGATTATATTTATTATGTATCAGGCTCTATTCTAAGTGCTTACATGTTAACTTATTTTACATTAATAAAAACTTTTTCAAAAAAAAATTGAAACAGAGAGGTTAAATAACTTTCTCAAGGACACACATTTAAAGTGCAAACTGGAATCCAATTCCAAGTATTCTGGTTTCAGAATCTGTACTTTTAACTACTGTGCTATCCTGCCTCTTAAATGCTATTAGTAGGAGAAGACAACTATTAGAATGGATGCAATTGTATGTAAAGCTGAGTCTAAGTTTCCTGGTGGTACTTGCAGAGGATGAAATGTGCTAAGTATTTAATTTTAATTGTGTTAAGAATGCATTTATGAAGTAGCTGTGAATCAGCCTCCATATAATAAAAGGAGATTCACAGAGTTGTTTTTGAAGCCACCTTCAGCTTTCGATTTGGGCAAGTAGCCCATATCATCTCCTCATCAGGAGGCTCATTTCGGCACCAATTTTGATTAATCTGAATTTTATTTTAAAAGGTAGCCTTTGCATTTTTTTCCACTTTGATTATTCTCCTTGAAACTTCTAGTTTAAGCAACACAACCAACTGATGCATCTGTCTTTCAGGATGAATCACCTTTGGCCTCCTGTAGCCATCATCCATCTCCACCTTTCCTTCTTGATTGTTGAAGTTTTGTATAGTGTGGTGGTTAATTTTATGTGTCATCTTGGCTGGGCTATGGTGACCAGATATGTGATCAAACATTATTCTGTATTCCTGTAAGGGTTTTTTGGATGAGATTAACATTGTTCCTGAAAAGCACAAAAATTTTACCTCACTCCATAGAGAAAGAATTCTGCTAGCAGACAGCTTTTGACTTGAACTTCAGCACCAGCTCTTCCTAGATCTCTGGCTTTCCAGACCACTCTGCAGATTTTGGAATTGCCAGCCTCCATAATCATGTGATCCAATTCCTTAAAGTAAATCTGTTTTAATGGTACTGTTTCTCTGGAGAACCCTGACTAATACAGTATCCATGTGCTTCAGGGGAGGTTGGTCTTCCTTTTAGTCAAGAGGTGAAAAGGAAATGTTAGAGGAATTCTACTGGGAACATTTTGAGAAATGTTTCCTCAATTGTAAAAGGAGATACAAGACAGGAGATCCTTTCTTTTATCACTCTGGACTTCATTGGCTGGTGTGACACCAGGACCAGTGCTGGTTAACTTGGAATGAGGCGAGGAGATAGCCACAGAAACCAAGGCTATATACTCAGGATGGTAAAGCAGGAAACTGAGACATTCTAGTTGCTTGAGATACTGTTGAGCTGCTGAATTAGCCAACATAAGAACCCTGAGTTTAAAACTCCTTTACATGCAAGATAATAAATATCTATATTGTTTAATCAATTCTAGTTGGGTATTAATTTTACTTGCTGGTGAAAATATACTAATGGATGTTGTTAACCACTGCATATGTCTCTGGGGAGTTGAACAAAGTGACCTGACCTGTGTAATTATTAGATACTGATTACCAAATCAGTTACAACCTCATAAGAATACAAGGTCCAGACAGTTAATATATTTGAGTGAACAATAAGGTGTAGTGGGGACTGTGGGGTACCTGAAGAGGGTATAATCTGCCTTACAGGGCAGCTACTCAGCTCCTATGAATTGTTACCATGAAAATGCAATCTAAGTACTGTCAGTTTTTTTTGAATTTGAATTGGAAAAAATCTGTATTTTTCTTTAAAACCTTCCAATTTTTGAATGTTTATAATTAATTGTTTATAAGAAGTAAAACACGAGTGGGTCAGACAATCAAGGTTGAAGGCCAGAGTCCACTTGAAAGGTTCTAGTTTGCAATTTCTGACATAAAACGTGGTGAATTTATGCCAAATATAATTTCTTGTTTCATTTTATGTTATGTTAAGTATTTATTACCTCTTTTTCCTTGTACTACATAAGTAGCAGGACTAATGATCTCTTAAGGCAGTTTCTGGATAGTGATAATAACACCACATTACTTGAGTACAGAAGAATGCTTATCTTCCCATTTGCTTTAATATAAAGCATTATGAAACAGTTATGATATAAAGTTTAAAAGGCAGAAGGAATGTAGAACCCTTTTTTTTTTTTTACCATCACTTAAATTGTTATCCACTCATCAAGACACCATTTCCTCTACAGAAATTATCTAGGATTTCTTATTTTCATTTTGTTTTGAAACATGCTTGCTGAATTAGTCCATCTAGATTTTAAATTCTAATCAGGTGGATACTCAAGAATTCCTGGGCAGACTCCACCACCACTTATTTGACACTGGGAAAATTATTTAAGCTTTTAAAAGCTATTTTTTCCCATCAGTGAGGTATGAAAATTAAGAGGGGGAGACATTCAAGATGGCAGAGGAATAAGACGTGGAGATCACCTTCCTTCCCATAAATACATCAAAAATACATCTACATGTGGAACAACCCCTACAGAACACCTATTGAATGCTGGCAGAAGACCTCAGACTTCTCAAAAGGCAAGGAAATCCCCACGTACCTGGGTAGGGCCAAAAAAAAAAAAAAAAAAAAAGAAGAAACAGAGTCAAAAGAATAGGGACGGGACCTGCACCAGTGGGAGGGAGCTGTGAAGGAGGAAAGGTTTCCACATACCAGGAAGCCCCTTCACTGGCAGGGACTGGTGGTGGATGGGGGGAAAGCTTTGGAGCCATGAAGAAAAGCACAGCAACAGGGGTGCACAGGGCAAAGCAGAGAGATTCCTGCACAAAGGATCGGTGCCGACCAGCACTCACCAGCCTGAGAGGCTTGTCTGCTCATCTGCCAGGGCAGGTGGGGGCTGGGAGCTGAGGCTCGGGCTTAGGAGGTCAGACCCCAGGGAGAGGACTGGGGTTGACTGCGTGAAGACAGCCTGAAGAAGGCTATTGCGCACAGCTAGCCAGGACGGAGTCTGGGAAAAAGTCTGGACCTGCCAGAGAGGCAAGAGACCTTTGTTTCAGGGTGCATGAGGAGAGGGGATTCCTTCCCAGTGTGCCCACAGAAGGCAGAGCACCACCTAAGCGAGCTCCAGAGATGGTCATAAGACGCAGCTATCAGCTCTGACCCCAGAGACGGGCATGAACCACTAACGCTGCTGCTGCTGCCACCAAGAATCCTAAGTGCCAGTGCAGGTCACTGTACACACCCCCGGGGAGCCTGTGCAGCATGCCACTGACAGAGTCCTGAAGTTCAGGGACAAGTTCCCCAAGAGAACACACAGCACACCTCAGGCTGTTGCAATGTCACACCGGCCTTGGCTGCCTCAGGCTCGCCCTGCATTCCAATTATGACTACCATAGCCCTCCCTCCCCCTGGCCGGAATGAGCAAGAGAGCCCTAAACAGCTGCTGCTTTAACCTCCTCCTGTCTGGATGGGGAACAGACTCCGGAGGGCGACCTACATGCAGAAGCGGGGCCAAAACCAAAGCTGAACCTCAGGAGCTGTGTGAACAAAGAAGAGAAAGGGAAATTACTCTGTGCAGCCTCAGGAGCATCAGATTAAATCCCCACAATCAACTTGATAAACCCTGCATCTGAAGAATACCTGAATAGACAATGAATGTTCACAAAATTGAGGTGGTGGTCTTTGGGAGCAACTGTAGATTTGGGGTTTGCTTTCTGCGTCTAATTTGTTTCTGGTTTTATGTTTATCATAGTATATGATTTACTGCTTATTATCATTGGTGGATTCGTTTATTGGTTTGGTTGCAGTCTTCATTTTTTTTTTAATATTATATATATATTTTCCTTTTTCTCTTTTTTTGAGTGTGTATAAGTATGCTTCTTTGTGTGATTTTGTCTGTATAGGTTTGCTTTTACCATTTGACCTAGGGTTTTGTCTGTTCATTTTTTTTGTTGTTGTTCTTGTTTCTTTTCTCTCTTCTTTTTCTTCTGAGCCATGTGCCTGGCAGGGTCTTTGTGCTCCGGCCGGGTGTCGTACCTGAGCCTCTGAGGTGGGAGGGCTGACTCCAGAATATTGGACTACCAGAAACCTCTTGGCCCCACGTAATATCAATCAATGAGAGCTCTCCCAGAGATCTCTGTCTCAGCACTAAGACCCAGCTCCACCCAATGGCCAGCAAGCTCCGGTGCTGGACGTCCCATACCAAACAACTAGCAAGACAGAAACACAACACCACCCATTAGCAGAGAGGCTGCCTAAAGTCATACTAAGTTCACAGACACGCCAGAACACACCACTGGATATGGCCCTGCCCACCAAAGGACAAGATCCAGCCCCACACACCAGAACAAACACAGGCACCAGTCCCCTCCATTAGGAAGCCTACACAAGCCACTGAACCAACCTCACCCACTGGGGGCAGACACCAAAAAAAAAAATGGGAACTACGAACCTGCAGCCTGTGAAAAGGAGACCCCAAACACAGAAAGTTAAACAAAATGAGAAGACAGAGAAATACACAGCAGATGAAGGAGCAAGGTAAAAACCCACCAGACCAAACAAATGAAGAGGAAATAGGCAGCCTACCTGAAAAAGAATTCAGAGTAATGATAGTAAAGATGATCCAAAATCTTGGAAATAGAATGGAGAAAATACAAGAAACGTTTAACAAGTACCTAGAAGAACTAAAGAGCAAACAAACAATGATGGACAACACAATAAATGAAATTAAAAATTCTCTACAAGGAATCAATAGCAGAATAACTGAGGCAGAAGAACTGATAAGTGATCTGGAAGATAAAAGAGTGGAAATAACTACTGAAGAGCAGAATAAGGGAAAAAGAATGAAAAGAATTGAGGACAGTCTCAGAGACCTCTGGGACAACATTAAATGCACCAACATTTGAAATATAGGGGTCCCAAAAGAAGAAGAGAAAAAGAAAGAGGCTTAGAAAATATTTGAAGAGATTATAGCTGAAAACTTCCTTAACATGGGAAAGGAAATAGGCAGTCAAGTACAGGAAGCACAGAGAGTCCCATACAGGATAAATCCAAGGAGAAACATGCCAAGACACATATTAATCAAACTATCAAAAATTAAATTCAAAGAAAAAAACGTAAAAGCAGCAAGGGAAAAGCAACAAATAACATACAAGGAAACCTCATAAGGTTAACAGCTGATCTTTCAGCAGAAACTCTGCAAGGCAGAAGGGATGGTAAACCATATTTAAAGTGATGAAAGAGAAAAACCTACAACCAAGATTACTCTGCCCAGCAAGGATCTCATTCAGATTCGACAGAAATTAAAACCTTTACAGAAAAGCAAAAGTTAAGAGAATTCAGCACCACCAAATCAGTTTTACAACAAATGCTCAAGGAACTTCTCTAGGCAGGAAACACAAGAGAGGAAAAGACCTACAACAACAAACCAAAACAATTACGAAAATGGTGATAGGAACATACATATCAATAATTACCTTAAGTATAAATGGATTAACTGCTCCAACCAAAAGACACAGACTGGCTGAATGGATACAAAAACAAGACCCATATATGTGCTGTCTACAAGAGACCCACTTGACCTAGGGACACATGCAGACTGAAAGTGAGGTGATGGAAAAAGATATTCCATGCAAGTGGAAATCAAAAGAAAGCTGGAGTAGCAATTCTCATATCAGACAAAATAGACTTTAAAATAAAAGCTATTACAAGAGACAAAGAAGGAAACTACATAATGATCAAGGGATCAATCCAAGAAGAAGATACAACAATTGTAAATATTTATGCACCCAACATAGGAGCACCTCAATACATAAGGCAAATGCTAACAGCCATAAAAGGGGAAATTGACAGTAACACAATAATAATAGGGTACTTTAACACCCCGCTTTCACCAGTGGACAGGTCATCCAAAATGAAAATAAATAAGGAAACACAAGCTTTAAATGATACATTAAGCAAGATGGACTTAATTGATATTTATAGGACATTCCATCCAAAAACAACAGAATACACTTTCTTCTCAAGTGCTCATGGAACATTCTCCAGGATAGATCATATCTTGGGTCACAAATCAAGCCTTGGTAAATTTAAGAAAATTGAAATCATATCAAGTATCGTTTCCAATCACAACACTATGAGACTAGATATCAATTAGAGGAAAAAAAACCATAAAAAGTGTGAACACATGGAGGCTAAACAATATGCTACTAAATAACCAAGAGATCACTGAAGAAATCAAAGAGGAAACCAAAAAATACCTAGAAACAATTGACAATGAACGCACGATGACCCAAAACCTATGGAATGCAGCAAAAGCAGTTCTAAGAGGGAAGTTTAGAGCAATACAATCCTACCTCAAGAAACAAGAAACATCTCAAATAAACAATCTAACCTTACACCTAAAGCAATTAGAGAAAGAAGAACAAAAAAACCCCAAAGTTAGCAGAAGGAAAGAAATCATAAAGATCAGATCAGAAAAAAATGAAAAAGAAATGAAGGAAACAATAGCAAAGATCAATAAAACTAAAGCTGGTTCTTCAAGAAGATAAAGTTGATAAACCATTAGCCAGATTCATCAAGAAAAAAAGGGAGAAGACTCAAATCAATAGAATTAGAAATGAAAAAGGAGAAGTAACTACTGACACTGCAGAAATACAAAGGATCATGAGAGATTGCTACAAGCAACTCTATGCCAATAAAATGGAAAACCTGGAAGAAATGGACAAATTCTTAGAAAAGCACAACCTTCTGAGACTGAACCAGGAGGAAATACAAAATATGAACAGACCAGTCACAAGCACTGAAATTGAGACTGTGATTAAAAATCTTCCAACAGGGGCTTCCCTGGTGGCGCAGTGGTTGAGAATCTGCCTGCCAATGCAGGGGACACGAGTTCGTGTCCCGGTCTGGGAGGATCCCACATGCCACGGAGCAACTGGGCCCGTGAGCCACAATTACTGAGCCTGCGCGTCTGGAGCCTGTGCTCCGCAACAAGAGAGGCCGCGACAGTGAGAGGCCCGCGCACCGCGATGAAGAGTGGTCCCCACTCGCCGCAACTGGAGAAAGCCCTCGCACAGAAACGAAGACTCAACACAGTCATAAATAAATAAATAAAAGAACGTGAATTTCTTAAAAAAAAAAAAAAAAA
Organism: Balaenoptera acutorostrata; assembly: GCF_949987535.1. Taxonomy (NCBI): domain Eukaryota; kingdom Metazoa; phylum Chordata; class Mammalia; order Artiodactyla; family Balaenopteridae; genus Balaenoptera; species Balaenoptera acutorostrata. The sequence goes on from NC_080065.1 coordinate 87,931,518, forward strand.
ATCTTCCAACAAAGAAAAGCCCAGGACCAGATGGCTTCCCAGGTGAATTCTATCAAACATTTAGAGAAGAGCTAATACCTATCTTCTCAAACTCTTCCAAAATATAGCAGAGGGAGGAACACTGCCAAACTCATTCTATGAGACCACCATCACCCTGATACCAAAACCAAACAAATATGTCACAAAAAATGAAAATTACCGACCAATATCACTGATGAACATAAATGCAAAAATCCTCAACAAAATACTAGCAAACAGAATCCAACAGCACATTAAAAGGATCATACACCATGATCAAGTGGGGTTTATCCCAGGAATGCAAGGATTCTTCAATATATGTAAATCAGTCAATTTGATACACCATGTTAACAAACTGAAGAATAAAAACCATATGATGATCTCAATAGGTGCAGAAAAAGCTTTTGACAAAGTTCAACACCCATTTACTATAAAAATTCTCCAGATAGTGGGCATAGAGGGAACCTACCTCAACATAATAAAGGCCATATATGACAAACCCACAGCCAACCTAGTTCTCAATGGTGAAAAAATGAAAGCATTTACTCTAAGATCAGGAACAAGACAAGGTTGCCCACTCTCACCGCTGTTATTCAACATAGCTTAGGAAGTTTTAACCACAGCAATCAGAGAAGAAAAGGAAATAAAAGCAATCCAAATCAGAAAAGAAGTAAAACTGTCACTGCTTGCAGATGACATGATACTATACATAGAGAATCCTAAAGATGCTACCAGAAAACTACTACAGCTAACCAATGAATTTGGTAAAGTAGCAGGATACAAAATTAATGCACAGAGATCCCTTGCATTCCTATACACTTACAGCGAAAGATCAGAAAGAGAAATTAAGGAAATAATCCCTTTTACCATTGCAACAAAAAGAATAAAATACCTTGGAATAAACCTTCCTAAGGAGACAAAAGACCTATATGCAGAAAACTATAAGACACTGGTGAAAAAATTAAAGATGATACAAACGGAGAGATATACCATTTTCAAGATTGTAGAAATAACTGTACTACCCACAGCAATCTACAGATTCAATGCAATCCCTATCAAGCTACCAATAGGAGTTTTCACAGAATCAGAACAAAAAATTTTACAGTTTGTAGGGAAACACAAAAGACCCTGAGTAGCCAAAGCAATCTTGAGGAAGAAAAATGGAGCTGGAGGAATCAGGCTCCCTGACTTCAGGCTATACTACAAGGCTACAGTAATTAAGACAGTATGGTACTGGCACAAAACAGAAATGTAAATCAATGGAACAGGATAGAAAGCCCAGAGATAATCCCACGCACACATGGTCACCTTATTTTTGACAAAGGAGGCAAGAATATACAATGGAGAAAAGACAGCCTCTTCAATAAGTGGTGCTGTGAAAACTGGACAGCTACATGTAAAAGAATGCAGTTAGAACACTCCCTAACACCATACACAAAAATAAACTCAAAATGAATTAAAGACCTAAATGTAAGGCCAGACACTATCAAACTCTTAGAGGAAAATATAGGCAGAACACTCTATGACATAAATAACAGCAAGATCCTTTTTGACAGACCGCCTAGAGAAATGGAAATAAAAACAAAAATAAACAAATGGGACCTAATGAAACTTAAAAGCTTTTGCAGAGCAAAGGAAACCATAAACAAGACGAAAAAACAATCTTCAGAATGGGAGAAAATATTTGCAAATGAAGCAACTGACAAAGGATTAATCTCAAAAATATATAAACAGCTCAATATCAAAAAAACAAATAACCCAATCCAAAAATGGGGAGAAGACCTAAATAGACATTTCTCCAAAGAAGATATACAGATTGCCAATAAACACATGGAAGGTTGCTCAACGTCACTAATCATTAGAGAAATGCAAATCAAAAGCACAATGAGGTATCACCTCACACTGGTGAGAATGGGCATCATCAGAAAATCCACAAACAATAAATGCTGGAGAGGGTGGGGAGAAAAGGAAACCCTCTTGCACTGTTGGTGGGAATGTAAACTGATATAGCTACTATGGAGAACAGTATGGAGGTTCCTTAAAAAACTAAAAATAGAACTACCGTATGACCCAGCAATCCCACCACTGGGTATATACCCTGAAAAAACCATAATTCAAAAAGAGACATGTACCACAATGTTCATTGCAGCTCTATTTACAATAGCCAGGACATGGAATCAACTTAAGTGTCCATTAACAGATGAATGGATAAAGAAGATGTTGCACATATATACAATGGAATATTACTCGGCAATCTGTAGTGAGGTGGATGGAGCTAGAGACTGTCATACAGAGTGAAGTAAGTCTGAAAGAGAAAAACAAATACCGTATGCTAACAGATATATATGGAATCTTAAAAAAAAGTGGTTCTGATGAACCTAGAGGCAGGACAGGGATAAAGACGCAGAGGTTCATAATGAACTTGAGGACACAGGGAGGAGGAAAGTTAAGCTGGGATGAAGTGAGAGAGTAGCATCGACATATATACACTACCAAATGTAAAACAGATAGCCAGTGGGAAGCAGCTGCATAGCACAGGGAGATCAGCTTGGTGCTTTGTGAGCACCTAGAGGGGTGGGTTAGGGAGGGTGGGAGGGAGATGCAAGAGGGAAGGGTGTTGGAGATATATGTATGCACATACCTGATTCACTTTGTTATACAGCAGAAACTAACACAACATTGTAAAGCAATTATACTCCAATAAAGATGTTTAAAAAAAAGAAAATTAAGAATGAAAATCAGTAACATTCTTTTCAACATTAGAATATAATGATTCTTGGTTTATAGCAATAGCACACAAAATACATTTTGGGAAGAGCTGATGATACTGTACTGTCTTTGTAACATTTTTCTGTAGCTCAAGAATGTTATCTTTTATTAGTTTTTTCAATTTTATTTTATTTATTTTTTTATACAGCAAGTTCTTATTAGTTTTTTATTTTATACATATTAGTGTGTATATGTCAATCCCAATCTCCCAATTCACCCAACATCCCCCAGCCTGGTTTCCCTGCTTAGTGTCCATACCTTTGTTCTCTGCGTCCGTGTCTCTATTTCGGCCTTGCCAACAGGTTCATCTGTACCATTTTTCTAGATTCCATATATATGCGTTAATATACGATACTTGTTTTTCTCCTTCTGACTTACTTCACTCTGCATGACTGTCTCTAGGTCCATCCACGTCTCTGCAAATGACCCAATTTCATTCCTATTTATGCCGAGTAATATTCCATTGTATATATGCACCACATTTCTTTATCTATTCATCAATCCATGGACACTTAGGTTGCTTCCATGACCTAGCTATTGTATATAGTGCTGCAGTGAACATTGGGGTGCATGTGTCTTTTTGAATTATAGTTTTCTCAGGGTATATACCCAGTAGTGGGATTGCTGAGTCATATGGTAATTCTATTTTTGGTTTTTTAAGGAACCTCCATATTGTTCTCCATAGTGGCTGTATCAGTTTATATTCCCACCAACAGTGCAAGAGGGTTCCCTTTTCTCCACACCCTCTCCAGCATTTGTTGTTTGTAGATTTTCTGATGATGCCCATTCTAACTTGTGTGAGGTGATACCTCATTGTAGTTTTGATTTGCATTGCTCTAATAATTAGTGATGTTGAGCAGCTTTTCATGTGCCTCTTGGCCATCTTTATGACTTCTTTGGAGAAATGTCTATTTAGGTCTTCTCCCCATTTTTGGATTGGGTTGTTTGTTTTTTTAATGTTGATCTCCATGTGCTGTTTATACATTTTGGATATTAATCCTTTGTTAGTTGCTTCATTTGCAAATATTTTCTCCAGTTCTGAGGGTTATCTTTTCATCTTGTTTATGGTTTCCTTTGCTGTGCAAAAGCTTTTAAGTTTCATTAGGTCTCATTTGTTTATTTTTGGTTTTATTTCCATTAGTCTAAGAGGTGGATCAAAAAAGATCTTGCTGTGAGTTATGTGAAAGAGTGTTCTTCCTATGTTTTCCTCTAAGAGTTTTATAGTGTCTGGTCTTGCATTTAGGTCTTTAATCCATTTTGAGTTTATTTTTGTGTATGGTATTAGGGAGTATTCTTTTATATAAAGCTGTCCAGTTTTCCCTTCACCGCTTACTGAAGAGACTTTCTTTTCTCCACTCTATATCGTTGCCTCCTTTGTCCTAAATTAGTTGACCATAGGTGTGTGGGTTTATCTCTGGGTTTTTATCCTGTTCCATTGATTTATATAGTCTGAAGTCAGGGTGTCTGATTCTTCCAGCTCCGTTTTTTTCCCTCAAGATTGCTTTGGCTATTTGGGGTCTTTTGTGTCTCCATACAAATTTTAAGATTTTTTGTTCTAGTTCTGTAAAAAATGCCATTGGTAATTTGATAGGTATTGCATTGAATCTGTCCATTGCTTTGGGTAGTATAGCCATCTTCACAATATTGATTCTTCCAATCCAAGAACATGGTATATTTCTTCATCTGTTTGTGTCATCTTTGATTTCTTTCATCAGTGTCTTACAGTTTTCTGAGTACAGGTCTTTTACCTCCTTAGGTAGGTTTATTCCTAGGTATTTTATTCTTTTTGTTACAATGGTGAATGTGATTGTTTCCTTAATTTCTCTTTCTGATCTTTCCTTGTTAGTATATAAGAATGCAGGAGATTTCTGTGCATTAATTCTATATCCTGCAACTTCACCAAGTTCATTGATTAATTCTCATAGTTTTCTGGTGGTATCTTTAGGATTTTCTATGTATAGTATCATGTCATCTGCCAAGAGTGACAGTTTTACTTCTTCTTTTCCAATTTGTATTCCTTTTATTTCTTTTACATCTCTGATTGCCATGGCTAGGACTTCCAAACCTATGTTGAATAATAGTGGCAAGAGTGGACATCCTTGTTCCTGATCTTAGAGGATATGCTTTCATTTTTTCACCATTGAGAATGATGTTTGCTGTGGGGTTGTCATATCTGACCTTTATTACGTTGAGGTCAGTTCCCTCTATGCCCACTTTCTGGAGAGTTTTCATCATAAATGGGTGCTGAATTTTGTCAAAAGCTTTTTCTGCATCTATTGAGATGATCATATGGTTTTTATTCTTCAATTTGTTAATATGGTGTATCACATTGATTGATTTGCATATATTGAAGAATCCTTGCATCCCTGGGATAAATCCCATTTGATCATGGTGTATGATCCTTTTAATGTGTTGTTGGTTTCTGTTTGGTAGTATTTTGTTGACGATTTTTCATCTATATTCATCAGTGATATTGGTCTGTAATTTTCTTGTCTTGTAGTATCTTTGTCTGATTTTGGTATCAGGGTGATGTTGGCCTCACAGAATGAGTTTGGGAGTGTTCCTTCCTTTGCAAGTTTTTTTTTTTTTTAATTGGAGTATAATTGCTTTACAATGGTGTGTTAGTTTCTGCTTTATAACAAAGTGAATCAGTTATACGTATACATATGTTCCCATATCTCTTCCCTCTTGCATCTCCCTCCCTCCCATCCTCCCTATCCCACCCCTCTAGGTGGTCACAAAGCACAGAGCTGATCTCCCTGTGCTATGCGGTTGCTTCCCACTAGCTATCTATTTTACATTTGGTAGTGTATATATGTCCATGCCACTCTCTCACTTTGTCACATATTAACCTTCCCCCTCCCCATATCCTCAAGTCCATTCTCTAGTAGGTCTGTGTCTTTATTCCCATCTTGCCACTAGGTTCTTCATGACCTTTTTTTTTCCCCTTAGATTCCATATATATGTGTTAGCATACTGTATTTGTTTTTCTCTTTCTGACTTACTTCACTCTGTATGACAGACTCTAACTCCATTCACCTCACTACAAATACCTCCATTTCGTTTCTTTTTATGGCTGAGTAATATTCCATTGTATATATGTGCCACATCTTCTTTATCCATTCATCCAATGATGGACATTTAGGTTGCTTCCATGTCCTGGCTATGGTAAATAGAGCTGCAATGAACATTTTACATGACTCTTTTTGAATTATGGTTTTCTCAGGGTATATGCCCAGTAGTGGGATTGCTGGGTCGTATGGTAGTTCTATTTTTAGTTTTTTAAGGAAGCTCCATAGTCTTCTCCATAGTGGCTGTATCAATTTACATTCCCACCAACAGTGCAAGAGTGTTCCCTTTTCTCCACACCCTCTCCAGCATTTATTGTTTCTAGATTTTTTGATGATGGCCATTCTGACCGGTGTGAGATGATATCTCATTGTACTTTGATTTGCATTTCTCTAATGATTAATGATGTTGAGCATTCTTTCATGTGTTTGTTGGCAATCTGTATATCTTCTTTGGAGAAATGTCTATTTAGGTCTTCTGCCCATTTTTGGATTGGGTTGTTTGTTTTTTCCTCTGCAAGTTTTTGGAAGAGTTTGAGAAGGATGGGTGTTAGCTCTTCTCTAAATGTTTGATAGAATTGACCTATGAAGCCATCTGGTCCTGGACTTCTGTTTGTTGGAAGATTTTTAATCACAGTTTTAATCTCAGTGCTTATGTTTTGTCTGTTCATATTTTCTATTTCTTCCTGGTTCAGTCTTGGAAGGTTATACCTTTCTACGAATTTGTCCATTTTTTCCAGGTTGTCCATTTTATTGGCATAGATATTGGCATTGCTTGTAGTAGTCTCTTCTGATGCTTTGTATTTCTGCACTGTCCGTTGTAAATTCTCCCTTTTCATTTCTAATTTTATTGATTTGAGTCCTCTCCCTCTTTTTCTTCATGAGTCTGACTAGAGGTTTATCAGGTTTTTTTTAAATCTTATTTTATGGATCTTTGCTATTGTTTTCTTTGTTTCTATTTCATTTATTTCTGCTCTGATCTTTATGATTTATTTCCTTCTACTAATTTTGGGTTTTATTTGCTCTTCTCTCTCTAGTTCCTTTAGGTGTAAGGTTAGATTGTTTATTTGAGGTTTTTCTTGTTTCTTGCGGTAGGATTGTATTGCTATGAACTTCCCTCTTAGAACTGCTTTTGCTGCATCTCCTAGGTTTTTAATCGTCATGTTTTTGTTGTCATTTGTCTCTAGGTATTTGTTTATTTCCTCATTGATTTCTTCAGTGATCTCTCTGTTATTTAGTAGCATATTGTTTAGCTTCCATGTGTTTGTGTTTTTTACATTTTTTTTCCCTGTAATTGATTTCTAATCTCATAGCGTTGTGGTCAGAAAAGGTGCTTGATATGATTTCAATTGTCTTAAATTTGCAGAGGCTTGATTTTTGACCCAAGATATGATCTATCATGGAGAATGTTCCGTGTGCACTTGAGAAGAAAGTGTAATCTGGTGTTTTCAGATGGAATGTCCGATCAATATCAATTAAATCTGTTTGGTTTATTTTGTCATTTAAAGCTTGTGTTTACTTATTAATTTTCTGTCTGGATGATCTGTCCATTGGTGTAAGTGAGGTGTTAAAGTCCCCCACTATTTTTGTGTTACTGTTGATTTCCTCTTTTATAGATGTTAGCATTTGCCTTATATACTGAAGTTCCCCTATGTTGGGTGCATATATATGTATAATTTTTTTTTCTTCTTCTTGGATTGATCCCTTGATCATTATGTAGTGTCCTTCCTTGTCTCTTGTAACATTCTTTATTTTAAAGTCTATTTTGTCTGATATGAGTACTGCCACTGCAAATTTCTTTTGATTTCCATTTGCATGGAACATCTTTTTCCATCCCCTCAGTTTCAGTCTGTATGTGTCCTTAGGTCTGCAATGGGTCTTTTGTAGACAGCATATAGATGGGTCTTGTTTCTGTATCCATTCAGCAAGCTTGTGTCTTTTGGTTGGAGCATTTAATCCATTCATATTTAAGGGAATTATTGATATGTATTTTTCGATTACCATTTTCGTAATTGTTTTGTGTTTGTTTTTGTAGGTCCTTTTCTTCTCTTGTGTTTCCCACTCAGAAAATTTCCTTTAGCATTTATTTTAGAGCTGGTTTGGTGGTGCTGAATTCTCTTAGCTTTTGCATGTCTGTAAAACTTCTGACTTCTCCATCGAATCTGAATGAGATCCTTGCTGGGTAGAGTAATCTTGGTTGTAGGTTCTTCCTTTTCATCACTTTCAGTATATCGTGCCACTCCCTTATGGCCCGTAGAGTTTCTGCTGAGAAATCAGCTGTTAACCTTATGAGAGTTCCCTTGTATGTTATTTGTTGTTTTTCTCTTCTTGCGTTTAATAATTTTTCTTTGTCTTTAATTTTTTTCACTTTGTTTGCTATATGCCTCGGCATGTTTCTCCTTGAGTTTTTGCTTCCTGGGACTCTCTGTGCTTCCTGGACTTGGGTGGCTATTTCCTTTCCCATGTTAGGGAAGTTTTTGACTATAATCTCTTCACATATTTCCTCAGGTCCTTTCTCTCTGTCTTCTCCTTCTGGGACCCCTATAATGCAAATGTTGGTGTGCTTAGTGTTGTCCCAGAGGTCTCAGGCTGTGTTCATTTCTTTTCATTCTTTTTTCTTTATTCAGTTCCGTGGCAGTGCATCCCACCATTCTGTCTTCCAGGTCACTTATCCGTTCTTCTGCCTCAGTGTTTCTGCTATTGATTCCTTCTGGTGTATTTTTCATTTCAGTCATTGTATTGTTCATCTCTGTTTGTTTGTTCATCTCTGTTTGTTTGTTCTTCAATTCTTTTAGGTCTTTATTAAACATTTCTTGCATCTTCTTTGTCTTTGCCTCCATTCTTTTTCAGACGTCCTGCATCATCTTCACTATCATTATTCTGAATTCTTTTTCTGGAAGGTTGTCTATCTCCACTTCATTTAATTGTCTTCCTGGGGTTTTATATTGTTCCTCCAACTGGTACATAGTCCTCTGCCTTTTCATTTTGTTTATCTTTCTGTGAATCTGGTTTTCATTCCACAGGCTGCAGGATTGTAGGTCTTCTTGCTTCTGCCGTGTGCCCTCTGGTGGATGAGGCTATCTAAGAGGCTTGTGCCAGCTTCCTGATGGGAGGGACCGGTCGTGGGTAGAGCTGAGTGTTGCTCTGGTGGGCAGAGCTCAGTATAAGTTTAATCCTCTTGTCTGCTGATGGATGGGGCTGAGTTCCCTTCCTGCTGGTTGTTTGGCCTGAGGCTACCCAACACTAGAGGCTATAGGCTCTTTGGTGGGGCTAATGGCAGACTACGGGAGGGCTTATGCCAAGGAGTACTTCCCAGAACTTCTGCTGCCAGTGTCTTTGTCCCTGCGGTGAGCCGCAGCCACCCCCCTCCACCCCCCTGCAGGAGAGCCTCCAACACTAGCAGGTAGGTCTGGTTCAGTCTCCTATGGGGTCACTGCTCCTTCCCCCTGGGTCCTGATGCACACACTACTTTGTGTGCGCCCTCCCACAGTGGAGTCTCTGTTTCCCTCAGTCCTGTTGAAGTCCTGCAATCAAATCCTGGTAGCCTTCAAAGTCTGATTCTCTGTGAATTCCTCCTCCCGTTGCCATACCCCCAGGTTGGGAAGCCTCATGTGGGGCTCAGAATATTCACTCCTGTGGGTGGACTCCTGTGGTATGTGTTCTTCAGTTTGTGAGTCACCCACCCAGCAGTTATGGACTTTGATTTTATTGTGATTGCGCCCCTCCTACCATCTCATTGCGGCTTCCCCTTTGTCTTTGGATTTGGGGTATCTATTTTGGTGAGTTCCAATGTCTCCCTGTTGATGATTGTTCAGCAGTTAGTTGTGATTCCAGTGCTCTCGCAAGAGGGAGTGAGTGTACGTCCTTCTACTCTGCCATCTTGAACACTGTGCCAAGAATATTATCTTTTAAATAACTTGTAATGGAGTCAATCTGTGAATCCACCTAAACTCAAACTTTTTTAGAGTTCCAAGTTGAATAACGTTTTGAGGATAATGAGTTCCATGTGTTCAGTTATCAACAGGTAGTGAAGTACTTTTTTTTTTTAAATTTTTTTATTTATTATATATTTATTATGTTTATTTTTGGCTGTGTTGGGTCTTCGTTTCTGTGTGAGGGCTTTCTCCAGTTGCGGCGAGTGGGGGCCACTCTTCATCGCGGTGCATGGGCCTCTCACTATCGCGGCCTCTCTTGTTGTGGAGCAGAGGCTCCAGACGCTCAGGCTCAGTAGTTGTGGCTCACAGGCCCAGTGGCTCCGTGGCATGTGGGATCTTCCCAGACCAGGGCTCGAACCCGTGTTCCCTGCATTGGCAGGCAGATTCTCAACCACTGCGCCACCAGGGAAGCCCCAAGTACTTCTTTTATTTGTTCCCAAATATGGATTTTAAAAATGAACCACAAACATAAAAATATTTACATAACTCATGGGTGGGACTATGACACCCATTCATAATTTCTTTGCATAATTAAAAAAACTCATTAAACATGTAAAGGTTAAGTGAAATGGAGGTAGTGATATTGCTGTTATACACTGCAGTAATGAAAAAATAGCAGCAATAACATCACACCAGCGTGATGGTGTTTATCAAAAAAATGACCTGTGCTTTCTCAAGGTAACAAGTTCCTCAAGCATACTTCAAAGGCATTCTGATTTTTCCTTTTGATTTGCTTGTTTCTCTTTTCAGGCTCTTGGCTAATTATGCCAAATGTTATATACCAATCTTCTATGTGAACAGAACAAATATATGTTAAATAGAAGTTTCTTATTGAATGTATACACAGAATTCAATGACTAACAAATATGACCTAACTTCTTAGGGAAGGAGAATGAGATCGAAATACTTCCAACACTGAGCCTCAGTGTTCACAATAAATTGAAATAATCTCATTTTCAAAAGATAGAGTTCTCACCTGCTTGAGAAGATTTTTTATTATGTAGAGACTTTGATGCCCTCTACTGTACATTCTACGTGTTTAATGACCACTCATGTAAAATAGAATTTTAAGGAAAACACTGCCCCAAATTGGTTATTTTGAGATTGAAATATTTAAAAATTGTATACTCTTCTGGAGTTACTTTTTTTTGCTATATACAGGATTAGGAGATTTTTAGAGTTCCTGGAAGCAGTAGGGATGGAAGTTTTTGTGTTTATTATATCTAAGTTAAAAGCTCCCACACTTGGGACTTCCCTGGTGGCAGTGGAGTGGTTAAGAATCTGCCTGCCAGTACAGGGGACGTGGGTTCGATCCCTAGTCTGGGAAGATCCCACATGCTGCGGAGCAACTGAGCCCGTGCACCACAGCTGCTGAGCCTGCAATCTAGAGCCCCCGTGCTGCAAGTACTGAAGCCCGCACGCCTAGAGCCTGTGCTCCGCAACAAGAGAAGCCACTGCAATGAGAAGCCTTCGCACTGCAACGAAGAGTAGCCCTCACTCACTGCAGCTAGAGAAAGCCCGCATGCAGCAAAGAAGACCCAATGCAGCCACCCCCCCTCCAAAAAAAAAGCTTCCACACTTGATTCCTCAGCTGGCATTTCTAAATTAGAGCATTTATATTTGTTAAAAATTGATTTTTACCATGGCCAAAAGTTGATTTATTTTTGTTTGTACTCAACTGTTCTTATGAAAAGGAATGAATATGAAGTGTTATTGTGATAAATTCGTACAGTGCATTCCATTTATTTTTTTGGCAGCTGTGATTTCTCTGGTTATTTGGATATGACTTAGTGATCCCATATGATCATGATCTGAGGTCCTTAAATCCCTTCCAGTTGAGGTAGGAAATATACCAGGCCTCATTAAGAAGTCACCTGTATACTATATTGATTTTTATAAATTGCTTCTCAAATTATAGTGGGCAGCATGACACATACAAACTTCACTGAGATCAGGTTATGTTTGGATAAAATTAATACATTTTGCTAGTAGTTATTGTCACGGCTATTCTCTTACTGTGCCATGAGTAGTTGTCCTTTGGTAAATTATTTAAAATATAAACTTTTGCCTTCATTCTCATTGAAGGTATATGTTGAGTAAATTGTGCTTATTGTTATGTTATAGATGTCAATCTTGGTTCATGACAAACTATGATCCTTCCTAGGTCAATCTTACCTGTCCACAGCCATTGCTGAAGAATCTGACTTGTGAAGATGATGGAATTCTGCCCCCTTGATTTGACTGATTGGGAAATAGGGAAATAATTAGTGGTTAATAAGGGGAGCAAAAATTGAAAGATGTCATGGGATAAAATTAGAACCCTAAGTGATCACAAGCCAAAGTTCTGAGGAGGCAGAACTGTGAGTAAACAGAAGTTACCAAGAAGAGAAAGGATAGCAAATCTGTCTCTAGTTGTATGAATGGAGATAGGTAGCCTAGTTAAGGTAAAGCCAGAACACCGGTGTAAAGATTCTGCCATGTTACAGGGTTTTTATTCTCTGGGCACCAGCTTGTCCTGGGTTTCTGTAGCCATGTCCATGTATCCTCACAGCACACTTCCTGTTATATAACTCAAGTTTGTCTCTCTTTCTTGACATACAATGAGAATTATTTTTTTTCTAACAGCAGAACCAATTCTTTAAGTGAAATATGTTTTAGCTTCCTTATATTTTAAAGCAAATGAAGTCCTGTATACTTGAGGCAATGGTAGTGAGCTAAAGTGCCTGTCACTCTTCCCTTAGTTCTCCCAATTCTGCACTGTCACCTGCTGAGACAGTTCTGTAGATGCTAGTTACCTCTTCCTGTAGTTTAAACTTCACTAATTTGAAGTAAAGATAAAGGTAAACCCATAAACAAGTGGTGAAAGGAGCACAGGGACCTAGACACACAGAGGCATTTATTTCTCTTGAGTTTGAATCATTATTTTATCATGATAAATATAATTATTTTATTATTCCTATCATGATTCTTTTGCTATGAGACCTCTTCTTCTCAAACTACTTTCATTCCTCCCATGATCTCACAAAATATCACAAAATTTGTGTTCAACTATAAGCTTGGCATCTTCAGCCTAAACCGCTTCCTTGAACTCTGGACTCCTCTGTCCAGTTGCCTACCAGTCATGCCCTTTGTGTGGCTAGTAGGCATCTCAGAAATTAGTGGGAAAATGAAGTCATTACACAAAGCAGTTGTGTAGTTAAACTGAACGCAAGAGAAACTATGTTCTAGCAGCCAGTAATGTTGTATCTGGTAATTTGACTAAGGCAAAGCATCATCAGACATTACATTAAATTAATATTAATTTTAACTTATTGCTTTTATAGCTGTGATCATATTTAATTTGTATGTTTTTGCTTTTATATTTAGGTGAGGAATTTATATTTAGATTTATGTTTTAAATATTTAAATTACCATAAACACAATTGAAGTTATTACTGGTAATGCATAATGCTTTGTATTCCTCTAATATAAAAAATGTCCATAAAAACCATTAACTGACACCATTATTACGTGCTATTAACCCTATTTATGTTGTTCACAGGGTGGTCTTTTATCTGCTAGCATCCTAACAGCAAAAGTTTTTTTTTAAATCAGATACTTTTAGAAGGGGAGCTGTATGTTTTTGCTGAATAAAGCAGGATAAATTGATGAGGCTTGTTTTGATGTGTAAAGGTAGAATACAAAGATATTTAAAACTGAATACAAAGATATTTCTTACATTCACTTTATGTTTTACTTTCACCATGTCTTAGAAGGTAAAGGTTATGTTTATAGTGTTTGTTGGGAGTCATTTAATAATATGATTAGAAAGTTAAAAGGTTACTTTTTGAGGTGTCATCAAATGCCACAGCTTCAAAATGTATTGATTTGCTGAAAGTATTTGGTTTAACTTGTGGCTGGATTTTCTTTTAGGAGTGCATGCTTTTGTTGATACCAAGAGACATACTAGTTTGCCTTTCTTTCTACCTCCCCTCATTAATAATTGTGCTGTGGCGAAAGCATGGAGATTATGTGTAATTGGAGGAAGCTAAAAGTGAAGTAGAGAGGAACCAAGGAAATTATAAAATAAAATAGAATTTCATTGATAGTGGTAATAAAAAAAAAACTTCCTCTTGCCACTAGTATTGCCTTTATCACTAGCAATATTAGTAAAATAATCTCCAGAATTAAACTCAGAAATGATTCAGCTGTTGCATTTTATATAATTGTGTAGAGTTTGTTTATGGACAAATATTTCTTAAGCAGCAACTCTGTGTAAGAGACTGTGAATAGCGCTTTGTACATAAATTTTACCCTCACAAAAGTCTTCAAGGTCTGTGTTATTACCTTCGTTGCGCAGACTACGAACCAGAGGTGACAAGTGGTTAAGTAATGTGACCTGAGTCAGGCAATGCGTAGTGGACTTAGGTTTCAAAAACCAGATTTGTGTGGCTTCCAAATTCATACTGTTGCTGTTACATCTCTTTAATAAAAATCAGAAAGATGACTATGGAATACCGTACATTTAGTAAAATATAAGGCCTGTGTTCTTGTAAACTAGTTCTAAAGGCAATTCCTATTAATGCTCTATTAATATTTGAAGCACTCTCCACATTTTAAACTGTGTAAGATAACTAATTTAAGAGAACAACAGCACACTTATATACTTGTAGTTTCTAGAGTATCAAAAATGAAACAAATATTTATTTTTTAGTTGCACTCTTTAGAGTATATACTAAAAATAGTTATGGTGACTGAAGTACCTGACTGTCATCTTGAGATGGTTGTTTTTTCAGGATCCTTAATTATGTATTCAATGTTCTTACAATATATAGACCAACACACTAGTTACTTGTTATTTCTAACATTAATAGTATTAATATTTCTACTAGTTTCCAAAATTAGAGACATTTTTGGACTAGTAAATAGGGCTATTGGACTCCTTCCTTCATTTCTTGAATGCTAAAGCATTTGATCCCATTAGATCGTGGTTATCAACATCAAAAGACAATTCCAATATTCATTTTTGGGATCCCTGTTAACTCTGCAGTTATCAAGAAAAAGATGATGGTATGTGTCTCATAAATGATTAAGTGGGAATTAGAAAACACAGCAGTTCCCCCTGACAGCCCTTTACCACTGGCTTTCTAGAAACCTATGATCAAATTTAGTAAACATTTCTTACAACTAATCCCTATTCTTTGGGAAAAAAAGTGCTTTTTCATCTTTAAAAGTCTTATTATATCTCTTCTGAAATCTATTTTTATTGTTTTGTACTCACCTGTACATTTTTTGGTAATATGTTTGTAATTTAGACACTCTCCAGTTCTCTTTAGAAAGCATATATATTCTCTTTCCACTGAATAATATAGAACTATATTGTGTTAAATAAAAATAAAGGATAATTTAGTTGTTGAATCTATGAGGCCAAAGAAAAGTATGACTAGAGAAAAAATTTATTGAGTGTATTGGTGAAATTTATCATTGTCTTACCATGTAGCAATGCTCCCTTTCAAAAAGTTGCCTAAAAGGGATTGCCTTGGTAAACTTTCTTTGGAATATTACTTGCTAGATGCTTGAAAGATGTGAAAAGGCAAACCACCAAATGTGTATGTGTTTAAAAGTTGATCTTTACAAGTAAGAGGAAATAGTGGCTTTTGACTTAGTTATTCATTCCACTCAGCAGTGGACAGGTTGTTATTGTACAACACCAAACATTCTGGGGTGAGATTTGCTGTAATAACATAAACCAACAGGTTTAAATCTCAGAAATGACCTTTTAAAGGGCAGACATTCAATTTTGACAAAAGTGATCAACAGCAGGCTTGAGGGTAAAATGTAAAAATTTTAAATCCTACCATTAGGCAGCTTATTTAAAAACACAGGATGAGAGGCACAGATGGTTCATATTAACAAAAGCAAGTAAACAAAAGACTAAAAACAGGACTATAAAATCAGCGATGGCAAGAGATGAACTACTTTAACAGACTGGCTCTGAAATATCTATCTCTTTATCAGTCAGCATTTATTGGGAATTGGAGGTAAAATACAATATAAATCTTTACTTTGAAGAAATTTACCTACTGATAAAGGTGATAGAGTTTACATCAGTTGTATAAATCTATGTGCAAATGAAATTTCACCCTATAAAATTATTTGTACAGAAGTATGAAACAAGTTTTGAAAAAGATTTTTTAAAATCTCATCCATGAATAGATACAAACGCAGTTGTAAATTGCTATGCTTCTCTATGTTCCGAGAGCTATACTTCTCTCAATCTCTTCTTCTGCCAAATTATATAAAACTAAAGTATGGAAAAGTGGTATTTGTTTCCAAGAGTAATTATTGCATTCATATGACTGGACTTATTGGTCAGATAACATTTATGAACCATCTATAGTGAGTGCACAATACTTCATAAAAGTTAAGTGGGAGTGAGAAGATGGTGGTTTGGATGGGGGGATGTTCATAAGAAATAATAATGGTTTTTGTCCTTATGAGTGTAGTAGTTTGATGGATATGACTGGGGGTGGGGAGGGGGAAGAAATGAGAGTGAATATTTGTGCTCCATAAACTATTCTCCATTCCTTTTTCTACCCTTTCTTTTTTTTTTTTTTTTTTTTTTTATTTATTTATTTATTTATTTTTTGGCTCTGTTGGGTCTTCGGTTCGTGCGAGGGCTTTCTCCGGTTACGGCAAGTGGGGGCCACTCTTCATCGCGGTGCGGGGACCGCTCTTCATCGCGGTGCGCGGGCCTTTCACTATCGCGGCCCCTCCCGTTGCGGGGCACAGGCTCCAGACGCGCAGGCTCAGCAGCCGTGGCTCACGGGCCCAGCCGCTCCGCGGCATGTGGGATCCCCCCAGACCAGGGCCCGAACCCGCGTCCCCTGCATTAGCAGGCAGATTCCCAACCACTGCGCCACCAGGGAAGCCCTCTACCCTTTCTTCTTGGGCTTGTTTCTCCTTTCTTTTTTAAAAAAATCTTTCTTCTTTTCTTATATTTCCCAGATATTGAGACCAAAGTGGTTTGAGTGGAGGAAGTATATGGTTGAATTGCTTATGGGTCAGCATTTTAGTTTTTCTTTTCTGTTGGTCCCCATTCTTGACTCAATTCTTAGTCACAGTGTATCCATCCACCTTTGTGCCTGTGTGTGGAAAGGGGAATTTGATTCTTTTGCTAATCTAAGGGCTTAGAATCCTTGATTTTTTGTAATTTGAGGGCCTGAGCCAGGGAAAAGAAGAGGCCTCCTCAAATTTCAACTGATTTTAAATTTTGGTTTTATGAATGCCCTAGGCATTTGACTGTTGTCCTTCATAGATACTTTCTGTGATAGCATGTGAGGCTGTCAATAGGAAGCTAATCTATTTGATCGCTTAAATAAAGTGAATGATTTCAAGGACACCTGCTTATAGGGAACACTATTCTATATCAAATTGCTTTTATTGGCTTATTTTATAGATTGAAAGACTGAGAAGCATAGAAAGTTTAGTGACTTTCCAGCACAGCCCAGCAAGTCACTATCAAGATAATGCAGACTAATGAAAGTTGGATGTAAAGCCTAACAGTCAGGCAATTGTGTATGTGCATTTTTTTTGCCGAGGCCTCTTACGGGCTCCATTTTATTTTCTGTGGTTGCTTGTTTCTTTTAGCTGACCTCACTTCAAAAGCACCAGCTCTCAGAAGCAGTAACCTGGTAGTGGCACCATTGGCAGCATCTGGCTCATCATTGACCTGGAGACCCTGGCTCTATATAGTAGCCCCTCCGCATAGACATGCCTGTGATTGACTCACAAAATGCACTCACTCTGTGAGGGGCAATTTTTATCTTATTGAGTGACTTGAATGGGCCAGGGGTACTAATGTGTATACAGAAATCTACGGCATATTTTTCTTTTTCAAAAATGTGAGCTCCACTTGTCAGGATAAAGAGTATTTTTTTCATTTGCAAGGTTTCTCTCTCTGTCTCTGACTTCTCCACATTTCCTCTCTGCTACATCAGCCCTGAATGAACTGTAAATGGGATAATGTAGAGCGCAGGAAGGACATGATGTTCAAGGGGGGACAAGGCAGGGAGGGGTATCTTTTTCACAGTTGATCTTCTAATGACTGTTCAGTCTTCCAGATGGCTGGCACAGTGATCAATTCTAACACTTTAGACAGTACCATTCCAGCTGCTAGTACCTTTGTCATACCTAGTGTTGCATTCAGTGCCAGTCTGACAGGGCAGTGTTGGCAGAATTTTTCTAACCTCAGGTACGAAAGCAAAGCAAACAGTTTGTGATAAATGGATCAGAACCATTTCCTATCTCCCTTTGGAAGGAAAATTTTTCTTTTTTTCTCAGACAAATGAGGGTGAAATAAGGCAGGCTTGTGGGGAAAGAGATGAATCAAAGAATTTCCTTATGTTTCAATCAATACTAAGTGCTTTAACATATGTTTTCCCCTGGGAGGGTGGAAGTGGGGCTGTCATGGAGTAATTAGAGGCTGGTGCACTGAGCATTGTGTATACCCTTCAACCAAATACCACAGATAGTTAAGCCTTTTTGTATGTCTCTGTGGCAGGTAACCTCCTTCCTGGCAGTCACAGAGAAGTGTCTACAGATGTTTACTGCAGATGTCTCCTAGCAGGGACTCTCTTTTACTGACTGCTTTCTCTTATCGCCTGCTTCTTTTCTTCATTCCCGTATCTATCCATTTCCTTCTAGTGAACTTTTTGCTGCTCTTCTCTCTCTCACACCTGCCTCCTAGTTCCCTTGACTCTGACTTTGTCCCTTCTTCTTCCTTGCATCTGCAGTCTGGCAAGAAGGCCACCTGTTCTTTTCCAAATCTCTTGTCAAAATTCACTTTTGGGAAATGTTTTCAGTACATTACCATAATAAGTGCATTTCTCAAGATTAACAGTTGAGTATCAAAGGAAGAAAAAAATACACACACAAACATATAATAAAAATAGTGCCTTATCTCTAATTTAAGTTACCCATTAAATGTGAAATATATGATACATTTAATGCATTCATTTATTTAATAAATTTTTCCTGACTAAAAGGGACCCAGAAATCTAGATTTAGGAATAAAATTTTTCTGACCTAAAATTAAACAATACATGGAAAAATAAATAAATAACTTTACTAAAAATCAAAAGTTAGCCCATCACTATTGAAGCTGTAGTTTGTCCTACTAATATGATTACCATTAGGCACACTACTATTATACTAGGGAGAATAAGAAAGTCTAATAAAAACTGTTGTTTAGAAAAATGGTACAGATGAACCTATTTGCAGGGCAGGAATAGAGACGTAGACGTAGAGAATGGACATGTGGATGTGGGGGGCAGGGGAGGGTGGGACGAATTGGGAGATTAGGATTGACATATATACACTAACATGCCTAAAATAGATAGCTAGTGGGAACATGCTATAAAGCACCAGAAGGTTGGTTCAGTGCTCTGTGACAACCTAGATGGGTGGGATGGGGGGTGGGAATGGGAGGGAGGTCCAAGAGGGAGGGGATGTAGGTGTACATATAGCTGATTCATTTCATTGTACAGCAGAAACTAACACAATATTGTAAAGGAATTGTACTCCAATTAAAAAAAAAGGTGTTCTGAGCTCACCAATTGTTGAGAAGGACTGTTAAAAAAAACACACAAAAAAACTGTTGGACCAAGTAAGGTATCTTGTCAACAGTTAGATTTTTTGAAGTTTTTGCAAAGATAACATATAAACTATTTAAAATTTGTTTAAATACCCTGGAAAATTATTTTTTCCTTTACTTCTATGTACTTCTATTATTTCTCCTCTAGATTTTTCTACAGAACTTCTTGTTTTCCCGTTCATTATTCTCATACTGTAGCTAGATTTCATTCCTTATACTTCTGTACCCTCAAATTGTACAAGCACAGAGTTTTAAACAAATGTTTTAAAAATTGTAATTTATGTTAGCTGTTATAGTCAAAGATAATCTGGATAAGCAACATAGATTTATTATACATTGCTTTTATTCTTTTAGTAGATGACATAGAGCTAAGACTGATAAAGAACGCTTGGGATGCATTTACCTGTAATTGTTTCATATTGTGTCTTTCTATCTACCTAACTGGTTTCAGAGCCTAAAAAGTTAGGGGAAATATACACCTTGATAAAAGACAAGAGAAGCACACGCTGTGCTGGAACACAAAAATTTGTACAGATGTGGAGAAAGTGTTCCAGCCTCGCTGGATAATTGAGAATCAATTCTTAAAAAAAAAAAAAAAAAAAAAGGCAATCCAGAAGTGTGTCCTCAGCTTCTTAGAAAGAAATAATTTAAAGTGGAAGCAGGGAGAGATGAAATGGGGGGGAGTACAGAGAATTAAAATAAATGCTAAATTTGGAGGCATTAAATTTTTCTTTGGGTTAAATCTTATTTTTGTTTACCCAGGATTTTTTTTGTGTGTGTGTGACAAATACTTAACTACATAATTGGGTGACTTCATTTAGGGAAGAGAAATGAGCACACTTTAAAAAAAAAGACTATTCCAAGGGCAAACAAATCTTTAATGAAAATTCATTGAAACTTTTAAAAAAGTACTTTAAAAAGTATTTTTTAAAAAAGGTACTTTAAAAGTCCTTGGGTGGAAATGTGCTCCTTTTCAGACATAGGCGCCTCTCTGGCATCATTATATGAACACTAAAGGACCATCAGAGCCACTCAAACCACCAAGGGGAACAGACTTGAGCTGAATAAAGTGAACAAGTCTCTCTACTCTAAGGACAATTTTGTTAAAAATCAGATATTTTTATGCTTTATTAGCATAAAACAGAATTTCAAAGTTTGTATCTCCCATGAGTTTCTTTACATGGTTTCCCACCACTCCACTTTCATTCTTTCACCCTAAGTAGGTAGTAACTCTATACTTTAATAAATTAGTAGTTTTCTGTATTTATTCTGCAAAACCAGATTTAGATATGACACAATAAAGAGTGAATATTGATTAATATACATGAACATATATCATTAACTGCTCAGGTGGAAAATCATTCTGTGTGTGTGTGTGTGTGTGTGAGATTGCTATAAATATTTTCCTAAACGTATTTTCAGAGAAAAAATCCCAAACCTGTGTAATAATTTACAGAAAAGGAAGGAGAGAAGGACTCCAGATATGAAGAAGGATTCATTTGGAGCAAATAGTCATGGGCTCTAGTCACAGATCAGTTTATGATTTCATAAAGTTTAAACATTAATTCAATATTGATTCAGTAATGTTTGGACAAGATAGTACAAAACGGGAAGGATTAAAACAAGTGGCCTGTAACCCATTTCTCTTCTGATAAATAATTACCAGAGTACCAGACCAGTTGATTCCCTTCCAGTGAAAGGCAACAGGTGACCAACTTCAACATCACTGTAAACATGCTGCTAACCATCCTCATCGTATTGCTTAGCAGGAGAATCCTTATCTGTGGAATGCTAGTAGTTCAATATCCTTGTTTTAGGATTACTGAAGGCAAACAAATATAGAATCTGTGGATTTATGGGACAACCTCTCTGGGATCTCAAGTGTTACTGTGAGCCAGAAAGTTCGTGGGATATAGAAAGGAAGGGCTTATAGAACCACTTGGTATATCCCAGAGCTCTCCCTGCTTCGCCTTTGCCTGTTGATTCTGGGTGAGATCTCTGATTTGTGCGAGTCTTGATTTGACAACTAATCAAGTTGGGTCAGTTCAAAAATAGTTTTCATTTATTAAATAACTAAATTGGACAGCATACAATAATTTTACATACATCATCTCATTGGACTGTCACAAGAACCAATTCATTGCCCTCATTTTACAGAGGAAATAACTGAAGCTCAGAGAGGTTACTAATTTGCCTTAAATTACACAGTTAGTAAGTGGTAGAGCCTGGCACCATGCTAGGTCCCTTGGGGACAAGTGGAAATATAAAACCTAGTCTCTGTTTTCCTGTAATAATCCTCCATGCTCCATACAAATGGTGTTCCCGGTCCCTGCCAATAACACATCAGACTTTTACTGAAAAGAAACGTGAGTATTATGTTGCAGCAGTAGTAGCAGAAAGGCTATTTAAATCAGTATGTAAAAAAAGTCTTGTTGAGGAGGAGGTTTAACTGGAGAGAAGACTGAGTATATTGTGTAATTTCAGGGAATTTGAGGGAATTTGAACTTTAAGTAGTTAGGATAAAGACTAACAAAAGAGTGGCCAACTTCACGTATATTCTGAGATGTGTGAGATGATAGAAGTGTTTAAATGGAGATTAGAAATCATTTTATGCCATCTACTCTGTAGAGATGTAAATCTCAGTCTACGAAATCAGGTGTGCTGGAAATGTAACTTTGCTTTTTATTACTTATTTTAACCTACTCCAAGCCTCCTTTTTTACTGGGTAATAGAAAATCTAAGGCAATGCACAGTTTTCATCTCCTCCCTGAAGTGAGTCTGAGTGCTAGGGGACGTCTGAAGAGTCCAGGCAATGTATTGAGATTGGAGCACACTTTAGTGCTTGACATCTGCTGAGCTGTACATCATCTCATTGGGTCCTTGATCTTTGCATTTTTTCCCCAGATCATTGCTGTGCCTGTGCCATGTCTTGATTTTAGATTATAGGCCTCTTGGGGTCTGCTGAGTCCCCATTCTATGTTTTTTCTCTTCCTGAATCATTCTGGTGAGCAGCAGAAACTACAAGATTGTCTGAGGTCGATTGTCCTAAACCCACAGTGCAGCCTCTGCTCTTGTGTTGTGTCTAGTATGCAGGGAAATTCTGAGGTCTTTCCACCTCTCTGGGCTCTACTGGGAAGTGACGTAGTTTCTCTGTAATCTGGACTTCCTCACAACTCTTTGGAATTGTTTTTTTTCCCATTCTATCTATCTGGTCCAAATTAAAGGGCATGGTTAGTGCACAGGCAACTTTCTTAGGGACATATCAATGCCTAAGCTATCTTTGCTTCTCCTCTTAATGAAAATAGAAAGGTTTACTTTTACCTTCTATATTCTTTATATCCTTGAAGCCTCCTACACCTTATATTTTTGACACTTCAAACCTTATTGTATGTTCTTCTGCTCTCCCAAACTTTGCATATATGCCAAGTGTTTAGCTGCCCAAGTGGGAAGAGTTTTAAAAAGTAACATGAAATAGAAGAAATGTCATAATCACTTAATATTCTTTTACCACCTCTCATGTAAAGATGAGAAATGAGAGCTGTGGAGATGAGAGAAGGGAGTGAAGTCAAGAAGCAGAGCCAAGGGGCTTCCCTGGTGGTGCAGTGGTTAAGAATCCACCTGCCAATGCAGGGGACATGGGTTCGAGCCCTGGTCCGGGAAGATCCCACATGCCGTGGAGCAACTAAGTCTGTGCGCCACAACTACGATGCCTGTGCTCTAGAGCCCACGAGCCACAACTACTGAGCCCACGTGCCACAACTACTGAAGCCCGTGCGCCTAGAGCCCATGCCCCGCAACAAGAGAAGCCACTGCAATGAGAAGCCTGCGCACCACAGTAAAGATTAGAGCCCGCTCGCCACAAGTAGAGAAAGCCTGCGCACAGCAATGAAGACCCAACGCAACCAAAAATAAATAAATTTATTTTTAAAAAAGGAAGCAAAGCCAAGACCAGTAGGTAGAGAGTTCAGCTTTCCCTTCTTCCATGATGCCATTGTCCCATTCAGACTCCCAGGACAGGAGAGAAATGTTATATCAACAATAGTAGAGAAGACCTTCAAGATGGCGGAAGAGTAAGGCATGGAGATCACCTTCCTCCCCACAAATACATCAGAAATACATGTGCATGTGGAACAACTCCTACAGAACACCTACTGAATGCTGGCAGAAGACCTCAGACTTCCCAAAAGGCAAGAAACTCCCCACAAACCTGGGTAGGGCAAAAGAAAAAAGAAAAAACAGAGACAAAAGAATAGGATGGGAACCTATTCTTCCCTCTTTCTGGGAGGGAGCTGTGAAGGAGGAAAAGTTTCCACACACTAGGAAGCCCCTTCACTGGTGGAGATGGGGGTGGTGGTGGGGGGAAAGCTTCAGAACCACAGAGGAGAACGCAGCAACAGGGGTGCAGAGGGCAAAGTGGAGAGATTCCCACACAGAGGATCGGTGCTGACCAGCACTCACCAGCCCGAGAGTCTTGTCTGCTCACCCGCCAGGGCGGGTGGGGGCTGGGAGCTGAGGCTTGGGCTTCGGAGGTCAGATCCCAGGGAGAGGTCTGGGGTTGGCTGCATGAACACAGCCTGAAGGGGGCTAGTGCACCACAGTTAGCTGGGAGGAAGTCCGGGAGAAAGTCTGGACCTACCTAAGAGGCAAGAGACCATTGTTTCGGGTGCGTGAGGAGAGGGGATTGAGAGCACCACCTAAACAAGCTCCAGAGATGGGCGCAAGCCATGGCTATCAGCGCAGACACCAGAGATGGGCATGAGATGCTAAGGCTGCTGCTGCAGCCACCAAGAAGCCTGTGTGCAAGCACAGAGCACTATCCACACCTCCCCTCCCGGGAGCCTGTGCAGCCTGCCACTGCCTGCGTCCCATGATCCAGGGACAACTTCCCTGGGAGAACACACGGTGCACCTCAGGCTGTTGCAACATCATGCTGGCCTCTGTCGCCGCAGGCTCGCCCTGCATTCCGTACCTTTCCCTCCCCCCAGCCTGAGTGAACCAGAGCCCCCGAATCAGCTGCTACTTTAACGCCGTCCTGTCTGAGTGAAGAATAGATGCCCTCAGGCATCCTACACGCAGAGGCGGGGCCAAATCCAAAGCTGAACCCCAGGAGATGTGCGAACAAAGACGAGAAATGGAAATCTCTCCCAGCAGCCTCAGGAGCAGCAGATTAAATCTCCAGAATCAACTTGATGTACCCTGCATCTGTGAAATACCTGAATAGACAACGAATCATCCCAAAATTGAGGCGGTGGACTTTGGGAGCAACAATATATATATATGTTTTTCCTTTTTCTCTTTTTGTGAGTGTGTATGTGTATTCTTCTTTGTGTGATTTTGTCTATAGCTTTGCTTTTACCATTTGTCCTAGGGTTCTGTCTGTCCGTCCATTTTTTTTTTTTTTTAGTATAATTTTTAGTGCTTGTTATCATTGGTGGATTTGTTTTTTGGTTTGGTTGCTCACTTCTTTCTTTTTTTTATTACTTTTTAATTTTTAAATAATTTTTAATAATTATTTTTTATTTTAGTAACTTTATTTTATTTTATTTTATCTTTTTCTTTCTTTCTTCCTTCCTTCCTCTCTTTCCTTCCTTTCTTTCCTTTCTGTCTTTTCTCCCTTTTCTTCTGCGCCATGTGGCTGACAGAGTCATGGTGCTACGGTCAGGTGTCAGGCCTGAGCCTCTTAGGTGGGAGAGCCGAGTTCAGGATATTGGTCCCAGAGAAATCTCCCACCTCCACATAATATCAAATGGCAAAAGCTCTCCCAGAGATCTCCATCTCAACGCTAAGACCCAGCTCCACTCAACAACCAGCAAGCTACAGTGCTGGACACCCTATGCCAAACAACTAGCAAGACAGGAACACAACCCCACCCATTAGCAGAGAGGCTGCCTAAAATCATAATAAGGTGACAGACACCCCAAAACACACCACTAGACACAGTCCTGCCCACCAGAAAGGCAAGATCCAGCCTCATCCTCCAGAACACAGGCACCAGTCCCCTGCACCAGGAAACCTACACAACCCACTGAACCAACCTTAGCCTCTGAGGGAACACACCAAAAACAACGGGAACTGCGAACCTACAGCCTGTGAGAAGGAGACCCCAAACACAGTAAGTTAAGCAAAATGAGAAGACAGAGAAACACCCAGCAGATGAAGGAGCAAGGTAAAAACCCAGCATACCAAACAAATGAACAGGAAATAGGCAGTCTACCTGAAAAAGAATTCATAGTAATGATAGTGAAGATGATCCAAAATCTTGGAAATAGAATGGAGAAAATACGAGAAACGTTTAACAAGGACCTAGAAGAACTAAGAGCAAACAATGATGAACAACACAATAAATGAAATTTAAAATTCTATAGACGGAATCAATAGCAGAATAACTGAGGCAGAAGAACGGATAAGTGACCTGGAAGATAAAATAGTGGAAATAACTACTGCAGAGCAGAATAAAGAAAAAAGAATGAAAAGAATTGAGGACAGCCTCAGAGACCTCTGGGATAACACTAAACACACCAACATTTGAATTATAGGGGTCCCAGAAGAGGAAGAGAAAAAGAAAGGGACTGAGAAAATGTTTGAAGAGATTATAGTTGAAAACTTCCCTTATATGGGAAAGGAAATAGTTAATCAAGTCCAGGAAGTGCAGAGAGTCCCATACAGGATAAATCCAAGGAGAAACACGCCAAGACACATATTAATCACACTATCAAAACTTCAGTACAAAGAAAAAATATTAAAGGCAGCAAGGGGAAAACAACAAATAACATACCAGGGAATCTCCATAAGGTTAACAGCTGATCTATCAGCAGAAACTCTGCAAGCCAGAAGGGAGTGGCAGGACATACTTAAAGTGATGAAGGGAAAAACCTACAACCATGATTACCCAGCAAGGATCTCATTCAGATTCGACGGAGAAATGAAAAGCTTTACAGAGAAGCAAAAGCTAAGAGAATTCAGCACCACCAAACCAGCTTTACAGCAAACGCTAAAGGAACTTCTCTAGGCAGGACACACAAGAGAAGGAAAAGGCCTACAATAACAAACCCAAAACAATTAAGAAAATCGTAATAGGAACATAAATATCCATAATTACCTTAAATGTAAATGGATTCAATACTCCAGCCAAAAGACATGGATACAAAAACAAGACCTGTATGAATGGATACAAAAACAAAACCTGTATATATGCTGTCTATGAGAGACCCACTTCAGACCTAGGGACACATACAGACTGAAAGTGAGGGGATGGAAAATGGTATTCCATGCAAATGGAAATCAAAAGAAAGCTGGAGTAGCAATTCTCATATCAGACAAAATAGACTAAAATAAAGACTATTACAAGAGACAAGGAAGGACACTACATAATGATCCAGGGATCAATCCAAGAAGAAGATATAACAATTGTAAATATTTATGCACCCAACATAGGAGCACCTCAATACATAAGGCCAATGCTAAGAGCCAGAAAAGGGGAAATTGACAGTAACACAACCATAGCAGGGGACTTTAATACCACACTTTCACCAATGGACAGACCATCCAAAATGAAACTAAATAAGGAAACACAAGCTTTAAATGATACATTAAACAAGATGGAATTAATTGATATTTATAGGAAATTCCATCCAAAAACATCAGAATGCACTTTCTTCTCTGGGTCACAAATCAAGCCTTAGTAAATTTAAGAAAATTGAAATCGTATCAAGTATTGTTTCCAACCACAAAGCTATGAGACTAGATATCAATTACAGGAAAAAAATCTGTAAAAAATGCAAACACATGGAGGCTAAACAATACACTACTTAATAACCAGGAGATCACTGAAGAAATCAAAGAGGAAATCAAAAAATACCTAGAAACAAATGACAATGAAAACACGACGACCCAAAACCTATGGGATGCAGCAAAAGCAGTTGTAAGAGGGAAGTTTTTAGCAATACAATGCTACCTCAAGAAACAGAAAACAACTCAAACAACCTAACCTTACACCTAAAGCAATTAGAGAAAGAAGAACAAAAACACCCCAAAGTTAGCAGAAGGAAAGAAATCATAAAGATCAGATCAGAAATAAATGAAAAAGAAATGAATGGAACAGTACCAAAGATCAATAAACCTAAAAGCTGGTTCTTTGAGAAGATAAACAAAATTGATAAACCATTAGCTAGACTCATCAAGAAAAAAAACTGAGAAGACTCAAATCAATAGAATTAGAAATGAAAAAGGAGAAGTAACTACTGACACTGCAGAAATACAAAGGATCGTGAGAGATTACTACAAGCAACTATATCCCAATAAAATGGACAACCTGGAAGAAATGGACAAATTCTTAGAAAAGCACAATCTCTTCCGAGATTGAACTAGGAAGAAATAGAAAATATAAACCGACCAATCACAAGTACTGAAATTGAGACTGTGATTAAACATCTTCCAACAAACAAAAGCCCAGGACCCGATGGCTTCACAGGCGAATTCTATCAAACATTTAGAGAAGAGGTAACACCTGTCCTTCTCAAAACCTTACACAATATAGCAGAGAAAGGAGCACTCCCCTACTCATTCTACGAGGCCACCATCTCCCTGATACGTAAACCAGACACAGATGTCACAAATAAAGAAAACTACAGGCCGATTTCACTGATGAACATAGATGCAAATATCCTCAAGAAAATTCTAGCAAACAGAATCCAACAGCAAATTAAAAGGATCATACACCATGATCAAGTGGGGTTTTATCCCAGGAATGCAAGTATTCTTCAATATATGTAAATCAATCAATTTGATACAACATATTAACAAACTGAATTTTAAAGACCATATGATCATCTCAATAGGTGCAGAAAAAGCTTTTGACAAAATTCAATCCCCATTTATGATAAAAACCCTCCAGAAAGTAGGCATAGAGGGAATTTACCTCAACATAATAAAAGCCACATATGACAAACCCACAGCCAACATCGTTCTCAATGGTGAAAAACTGAAACCATTTCCACTAAGATCAGGATCAAGACAAGGTTGCCCACTCTCACCACTGTTATTCAACATAGTTTTGGAAGTTTTATCCACAGCAATCAGAGAAGGAAAAGAAATAAACGGAGTCCAAATCAGAAAAGAAGAAGTAAAGCTGTCACTGTTTGCAGATGACATGATACTATACATAGAGGATCTTAAAGACGTTTTCTAGTAGAAAACTACTATAGCTAATCAATGAATTTGGTAAAGTAGCAGGATATGAAATTAATGCACAGAAATCTCTTGTATTCCTATACACTAATGATGAAAAATCTGAAAGAGAAATTAAGGAAACACTCCCATTTACCGTTGCAACAAAAAGAATCAAATACCTAGGAATAAACCTATCTAAGGAGACAAAAGACCTGTATGCAGAAAACTATAAGACACTGATGAAAGAAATTAAAGATGATGCAAACAGATGGAGAGGTACACCATGTTCTTAGATTGGAAGAATCAACATTGTGAAAATGACTGTACTACCCAAAGCAATCTACAGATTCAATGCAATCCCTATCAAACTACCACTGGCATTTTTCACAGAACTAGAACAAAAAAATTCACAATTTGTATGGAAACAGAAAAGACCCCGAATAACTAAAACAATCTTGAGAAAGAAAAACGGAGCTGGAGGAATCAGGCTCCCTCACTTCAGACTATACTACAAATCTACAGTAATCAAGACAGTACAGTACTGGCACAAAAACAGAAATATAGATCAATGGAACAGGATAGAAAGCCCAGAGATAAACCCATGCACATATGGTCACCTTATTTTTGATAAAGGCGGCAAGAATATACAATGGGGAAAAGACAGCCTCTTCAATAATTGGTGCTGGGAAAACTGGACAGCTACATGTAAAAGAATGAAATTAGAACACTCCCTAACACCATAAACAAAAATAAACTCAAAATGGATTAAACACCTAAATGTAAGGCCAGACAATATAAAACTCTTAGAGGAAAACATAGGCAGAACACTCTATGACATAAATCACAGCAAGATCCTTTTTGACCCACCTCCTAGAGAACTGGAAATAAAAACAAAAATAAACAAATGGGACCTCATGAAACTTAAAATCTTTTGCACAGCAAAGGAAACCATAAACAAGACAAAAAAACAACCCTCAGAATGGGAGAATATATTTGCAAATGAAGCAACTGACAAAGGATTAATCTCCAATATTTACAAACAGCTCATGCAGCTCAATATCAAGAAAACAAACAATCCAATACAAAAATGGGCAGAAGACCTAAACAGACATTTCTCCAAAGAAGATATACAGATTGCCAACAAACACATGAAAGAATGCTCAACATCACTAATCATTAGAGAAATGCAAATCAAAACTGCAATGAGGTATCACCTCACACCAGTCAGAATGGCCATCATCAAGAAATCTGCAAACAGTAAATGCTGGAGAGAGTGTGGGGAAAAGGGAACCCTCTTGCACTGTTGGTGGGAATGTAAGTTGATACAGCCACTATGGAGAACAGTATGGAGGTTCCTTAAAAAACTAAAAATAGAACTACCATACGACCCAGCAATCCCACTACTGGGTGTATACCCTGAGAAAACCATAATTCAAAAAGAGTCATGTACCACAATGTTCATTGCAGCTCTATTTACAATAGCCAGGATATGGAAGCAACCTAAGTGTCCATCGACAGATGAATGGATAAAGAAGATGTGGCACATATATACAATGGAGTATTACTCAGCCATAAAAAGAAGTGAAATTGAGTTATTTGTAGTGAGGTGGATGGACCTAGAGTCTGTCATACAGAGTGAAGTAAGTTAGAAAGAGAAAAACAAATACTGTATGCTAACACATATATGTGGAATCTAAAATAAAAAACAAACAAAAAAATGGTTCTGAAGAACCTAGGGGCAGGACAGGAAAAAAGAGGCAGATGTAGAGAATGAACTTGAGGACACGGGGAGGAGGAAGGGTAAGCTGGGATGACATGAGAGAGTGGCATGGACATATATACACTACCAAATGTAAAACAGATAGCTAGTGGGAAGCAGCCACATAGCACAGGGAGATCAGCTCGGTGCTTTTTGACCACCTAGAGTGGTGGGATAGGGAGGGTGGGAGGAAGACGCAAGAGGGAGGAGATATGGGGATATATGTATATGTATAACTGATTCACGTTATAAAGCAGAAACTAACACACCATTGTAAAGCAATTATACTCCAATAAAGATGTTATTAAAAAAACACCAAAAAAACAATAATAATAATGGTACAGATGAACCAGTTTGCAGAAATAGAGACACAGATGTAGAGAACAAATGTATGGACACTGAGTGGGGAAGGTGCCGGGGGGTCGGTGGTGGTGGTGTGATGAATTGGGAGATTGGGATTGACATATATACACTAATATGTATAAAATTGATAACTAATAAGAACCTGCTGTATAAAAAAATAAATAAAATTCAGAAGTTCAAAAAAAACATATTAAGTGCAGATAAAATTTTTAAAAACCCCAAACAATAGTAATAATGACTAAGTTTTATTTATGGCTAACTCTGTTGGAAAGTTCTCTAATAAGTATTTATGAACTATCTCATTGAATAGTCACAACAACACCAGGAGGTATATATATTTTCTTCATTTTACAGTTCAGGGAACTGAGGTGCAATGTGAAACACTGATGTACAGAGAGAGAGACAATAACTTCCTCCTGCTATAATACTATACTACACTGATTATGTAGACAGTATTATTGTACTAGTTATATGTTACTTCATAACAAAGCAGCTAAAATCAGTAAAAATCTTACACAGTTTCTGTTGGTCAGAGATTTGGGAGCAACTTAGCTAGGGGGTTCTGGCTAAGTGTTTTGCATCAAATTGCAGTTATGGTGTAGGCTTGGTCTACAGTCACTTGAAGGCCTGACTGGGAGTGATGAATTTGCGTCCTAGGTGGATTACTCACATGCCTGGCAAGGTTGTTCTGGCTCCTGGCAAGGGGCCTCAGTTCTTTGCCATATGGACCTTTCCGCAGAGCTGCCTGAGTTGTTTCCGCCTTACATGGTAGTTGGCTTCCAGAGAGAATGATTGGAAGGGGAGAGGGAGAGGGAGAAGGAGAGGGAGAAGGAGAGAGAAAGACCTTTTATATCCTAGACTTGGAAGTCATACTCTGTCACTTCTGCCATATTTCTTTGTTAATATGTTATTTCATTTCGCTTGTTAGAAGTCAGTCACTAAGTCCAGCTCATATTCAAGGGCAGAGCAATTAGTCTCTACCATTTTTTTAAATTGAAGTATAGTTGATTTATAATATTGTGTCAGTTTCAGATGTACAGCAAAGTGATTTGGTTTTTTATATATATATTATATTTCAGATTATTTTCCATTATAGGTTATTACAGGATATTGAATATAAGTCTCCACCTTTTAAGGGGAGGTGTGTTGATGTGTAGGCATATTTTAAAATCACCACAAGGGCATTCCATGTTCATGAATGTTATAATTGAGTCCAATTTGAGTTTTAACTTGCTCTTTACACATATGTGTGAAAAAATATTCTCCTCATAAGGAAACACATCCAAGTCCTTATTAGGAAGAATTGAATCTGCCTACACCTTGTGCTAGAATTATGGGTATCAAACAATCATAGCTTTGATGTTTACTTCACTGTACTTTGAAAGCTAATTTTTAATTTATAAAAATGACAATTTTCTGTGCCTTTGTGGCTATTTTGGATATGTTTTCCATTTTTCCCTTGCTATATAGAAGTCAGTGTCTGTGGTACATTCATCATCCTTGAGTTACATTCCTAGGTAAAATGCAGTTTACAGACTCCAGCTCTGCACACCTGTGTTCAAATCCCAACCTCACCACTTGGTTTTGTGACCTTGGACACATTGATAGTCTAAGTCTCAATTTCCTCCTCTGTAAAACGGGGCTAATAATAGTGCACGTGTCATATGGTTGTGATGATTAAGTGATGTAATTTCATGTAAATTGTTTAGCACAGTGCTTGATACATAAGTGTTCAATGTAGTTTATTTGTTTTTTTTTTAATTGAAGTATAGTTGATTTACAATGTTGTGTTAGTTTCAGGTATAAAGCAGAGTGATTCAGTTATACATATATGTGTGTATGTGTATGTATATATATTCTTTTTCAGATTCTTTTACATTATAGGTTACTACAAGATATTGAATATAGTTCTCTGTGCTATACAGTAGGTCCTTGTTGTTTATCTATTTTACATACAGTAGTGTATACATGTTAATCCCAAATTCCTAATTTATCCCTCCCCCCACCCCTGTTGTTGTTTTTCTAATTATCTCATAACAGAACTGGTATAGTATCTGCCAAAAGATACACTGACATTGGTTTTTTAAAAATATTTGACTAACAGATGATATGAGACCACCAACCTCTTTCTTATGGGTGTTACAGTATTTAAAAAGTGCCCCCTTTTAATGAATTAAGCTTTAAACCAATCATTTATCAAACACCTGACTTTCAAGCACCTGATTTTCAAAGAATTTATCCATATTCCTGTAGGGTCAGGCCAAATGACTTGTTTGACTTCGCTATTCCCCTTTAAGGTCAGTTGGTTAATGACAGTAAAACACTTAATTGTGGTAGAGTCACAGGTCAAACTTCCCAGCTCACTCCAGTTTTACTGAGAATTTGCCTTTTGTTTTCTCTTTTCAGCCTTGTTCTCCATTAAGTGGATCTCAGATGATTGTGTTATCAATCACTGTGGCAGCACTTACTCTATATGGCCAATAATATGCTCAGAAAATCATGTACTTTCCTTCATGATACAGTTCTATAGCTGTTTTCATTGTATATGATAAGCAAAGCAATATGCAAGTTTCTATGCTGAGAAGTGGAATGTACCAAGACATGGAATTGATTCTCTTTTATAAATTCAGGAATTATTCAAAGTATTTAGTTCTTAGACTTTTAAAGACTGTGATTCTTGGATTGACTCTCAGGAAAAGTAAATAATTTAATTATCTGAATTCATATATGTGTGTGTGCTATTCTTTCTTATTATGAACATTACTATTTAATGATAACATTGGAATATTCTGTTTTATGGAAAGTAATGAATCATCCAGCTATCTGTGAAGGCAGGATATGATGGATGTGAGAGTCCACAGAAGATTCTGTCAGGTAATTTGGCTTCAGTTTACCTCTGTCAGCCCAGTTCAGTGCTTAAAACTACATATCTCTTTAGTATATAAATGGGTATTACTGTCCAAGGTAGGCTGTGCAACTTTTTACATACAGGCTGTTTTTCCAGGGAAAGTAGTGGGAGGGAAGAAAACTTTAAAAAATTTTTTCCTTTGGTTGTTTTATAGAGATTCTTAATTCCGGATGTGCATCAGAATTATCTATTGGGCTTTAAAAAATCCAGATGCCAAGGTTCCATCCTAGACTTAATAAGTTAGAAAAGCTAGAGGTAGGGAACAGAGATATGTAAAGTTAAAAATCTCCATTGTTCATTTTAATGTACTCTTAGGTTTAATAGTAATCATATATGCTGAAGTTTTGTTGGGAAAAAATAGCAGTAGTCACTTGGCAGTTTTCTTTTTACCTAAAGCATAGACTAGGAATTAATGTAGTATCTAGTATACAGTAAACAAGCTCTGTCATGGGTAGGAATTTTGAACAGAGCTTCAAAGCCAGGCTGAAGGAAATAAGGAAGTCGTAACAGGGAACCTCTCTGTTTCCATAGCTTGGGTTAGAGTAATTCCTTGGAAAAGCTCTGCTCTTACAGGAAATCTAGTAAATCAATTCTGAGCTGCATTTCAATTCTAATTTTGACAAACTGATTAACATTTCATTGTTTTTTTCCTCATGTTCGATTTTATAGACTTCATCATTCAAAATAAGGTTGTAAATGATTGCATTCTTGTGATAATTTGAACTTTCTGTTTAGAATCTATTGGATTTTATAATCTTGCATAGGGTATTTGGTAATTTCAAGGTTTAAAATCTCAGAATGAATAATCTGTTACATTAATCTTACTTTCAGCTGTAGTCCTTGAGGATAGTTGCTATGTTTTGCGCACAACTCTGACTCTAGTTATGTTTAGTTAGCTCCCTATTTGTCTTTACCTCCAGCATCAGCACAGTGTTTGGCACATGTTTGGATGTTAATATCCATTGAATGATTAAACCCCCAGATCTACCCAGTTTTTACTGTGTTACTCTGCTTCTTTTGGCCTGATAGAAATGCATGACATGTTTCATTATAGCAGGTTTTTTTTCTTTTAATACCTGCTGTGACCATCTAGTACTTTTTGGAGCATGAAGAGACGTTCCCACTGAGAAATGAGTCCCTTGCTCTGTTCCCTTTGCTACTGCACATGACAACACCTCTCAGAGAAGTAGTTTTAAGCATTGAACTTGATATGTTAATTGGTTTATATTCATGAACTGGACAAATTCCTTAAAATCATCACCATCCTGCTCCTCACAACACAGTGAGTCATTTTGCACTTACATTTTTGGGTGCCAGAATGCATATGTGTTACTCTGGAAGAACATTTTACCTTTTGTGAAAGATGCCTTGGGAGAATTAAATGTGTGTGAAGTGAATGAGAGTGACAATAAAAATTATTTTTGGAAAGCTTGCCTTTAAAAACTAGTTTTTCAACAGAAAACTTTAGCAGTAGAATATATGTAGCTTTTTATAATTTTTAAGTGATTTTGCATATTCTATCATGTTTAATATATTTAATCTTCAAATAACCAGGGATAAACTTAAAACTTTACATTTGAAAGATTAAACAGTGGAGAAAGCATTGCGACTTTCTTACAGCAGTTCATAGTTTTAATAATTTCTATCATTTAATAAAAAATGGTAGTGCCTCAGGAGCTCTGCTGATTGCTTTATATAATATCTCATTTCATCTCACAGCAACCCCCTAAAGTAGGTATTATGAATGGGGAAACTGAGGCTCAGAGCAGGTACCTTAGTAATTAATTGAAGACCAAGTGTCACAATAAGTGTATGAGATTGGCTTCAAGTCCATTGGAGTTGAAAGTTCTTGTTCTTAAGCACACTAACATGCTCTGGAGCTTGAATGCAACTTTCCTAATAATGAATTAATTTTCCCCATTATATCATACTTTCTTTTTATCACAGCCACTATAGACCCCAAATCAATGAAGACAATGTAGATGTACTGGCCACATTTATAAATTGTAGATTTGTTTTAGTTAAAATAAATAAAGCATTATAAAATTTATACAATAATGCCTTGTATAATGAATTTTATTAATGATACTAAAAATAATTATTTGATAAGATTTTACTGTCTTACTGCTCCTTAGTTTGCAGAACAATAGCTTGACTATTGTTTGCACTGAGATTTGTTGTTTTATAAACTATACTACTCAGAGGACAAATATTCACTCTGACCAAATAATATCTTTCCTCTATCCTGTGCATACTATTATTCACAGTTGTACTCTAAAGAAATCCTTTTGGATTATCGTGATATAAGTAGCTAGTGCATCAGAAAATTCACATAGCCATGGAAAAGAGCATAGCCATGGAAAAGCCAAATAGGCTGGTTTTGAGAAAAATCCATCCTTTTTTTTTTTTTTTTTAAACAGGTCCTCACAGTCACCCCTCACGCGTTGCATGGCTGGATTTGCAGTGCTTCTGTAAATGTGCTGTTTCTCTTTGTCCAATTTACTGGTCAGATGACTGTGTCATAAAACCACCATCACCACCTCCACTCCTGGTACTAATTAGCACCCTGTTTGTCAGCTTCAGTCCAGTGGTAAGGACTTGAGTGGTTATAAATACTGTAATACTTTTTCACCTGTGAAAGTAGCTGTTCCAAAGACAAAGAAGAAAGCACAGCAGGCAGGAAGGCTGCATTATTGCCACCTGAGCTGTTCCTTTTTCTGGACAATTTCAAGCTTTAACATCTGTTCTGAACACTGCATTTATTAAACTAAATAACAAAATACATTCGTCTGTATATAATAGTCCTCCCAGGGGATACAGAATGGGGTTTCCCTCTTTTTAAAAAAAGTGAAACACAGTTGACAGAGTCTGCTGTCTGTTTAATGTCAAGAAAAGCAGCCTGGGATATAGGAAAGGAACATATTAGGAAAGATTTTTTTCCCCTCTTTGACTGTGGTGTGACTGCTGCTGAGGATATGCTTATGTGTATTCTCCTACAATTTTTAATTACTGGGTTTAATTGTTGGCAGGTGGATAAGAGTTCTGTTACATGTAATGTTTAATTGTTTATCCTTTGCTCTTTGTTAGAAATTGAATGCATTAGTTTGAAAATGAGACTCAAGAGGTCTGTTGTGGTAATGTGTTCCTTTTCCTGCTAGAGGACAAAATAAACTCAGATTATAAAGTTCTAATTCTTGCAAGGTCAGAAACTTTCCTCACAAATAGAAATCACACGACTACCAATGAATATGTAGGTCACACACTTAACATTCTTAATAAAAGTAAAAAATGTGAGGAAAACATAGCCATTTTTAGATGGATATAAAAGTCCATTCTGAAACCAATGTAGAGAACATCAGTAAATATTCCAACTTTTCTCTCTCTATTATCACAGTTATGACTTAGACCTTCTTTCTCTCACCTTCCCCTCTTTCCTCCTAGTTTCTTAAAGACTTCATCTAGATTCTAAATGCGCTTTCTCCATTTACAAGGCTCTCACTTAGCACTCCCATGCCCTAAAGCCTCAATTGTCTGTAGACCCTAACCGCTAGCAGGCTGTGGAGCTCAAAGGAGGTGGCTTGGTTTTTAGAAAAGGGACTGAAAAAGTGAAAAAGTCTAAAGGGTTTTAGAGAAGTAAAAATAGACTGGTTATAGATGTGTAGAGGAAGTCTCATGAAAGATGCGATTCTAGGTTATGAATGATCGTGAAGTGTTGGAGGTAGTGGAAGAAAACACTTAAATGGGAACAGAAAGCTAGGGGGAGGTGGAGAGTAGGCCTTATGGAAGATGAGAAATAATATTGGTGAACCCTGGAAGAAAATATACTCTGAGGATATTGGTGAAGCATTTGAAATGAAGGAAAGAAGAAAAGGAATGTTCAGTCAGTACTTACTGGTCTTGTACCTACATTAATGCTGTCCTTAGTGTGCCCAGGGTGAATATCACATGATGCATAGATTATTTCTCATGTGACTCACATATGATCATACATTTTTGACCCATCTATGACTACTGGCTCACCTGTCCAGTATCTAAGTGGCAAATGAGAGCTTAACCCTTTGTGAAATTATGCCTGTGGTGTGAAATGCAACAAAATTAGAGTGGTATGAATTGCTACTTTGAATTTGACAAAAAAATGTCTTTTATTTAGCCAAGTTAAGCAAGAAGTGCTACATTTCACTTGCAAAGAACTTCTAATGGTGAGTGTTATGAACCCAGTGGAAAAGTCAAGTTTGCCTGCAAAACACTTATTTATATTGGTGATTTGGATTGCTAACCTATTGTAAAGTGGCTTTTATTTGTTTGTTTATTAATAGGTACAGGAAAAAACTTAGATCATCTAACTAGATTTTTTCCCTGTCAGACCAACACTGACCATTAATTCACATTCTCACAAAGTTCTCGTTCAGTTTGAAATGACTCAAGCTGATTCCTTTAGTATCTGCCTCCATATCTTTAAAGAACATCTGTATATTATACTTCATGTTAAGACATTATTTAATGAATTTTCATTAGTAAAGGTAAGGATTTAGTTCTCTTTTACCTACACGTTTCCATTCATCCATGCTC
Source organism: Balaenoptera acutorostrata (assembly GCF_949987535.1). Classification (NCBI taxonomy): domain Eukaryota; kingdom Metazoa; phylum Chordata; class Mammalia; order Artiodactyla; family Balaenopteridae; genus Balaenoptera; species Balaenoptera acutorostrata. Next base: position 87,969,709 of record NC_080065.1, read on the forward strand.
CCAAAATATTATGGTATAAATTTGGGTATTTTCTCTCAGTTTTTCCTGTATTTGATATATTGTTCCCAGAATATTAATGTAAACATTCCCTCTCACACTGGACAATAAAGGAAAAAAAACTCACAACATTTACAAATGCAGCTGCCCTTTATATAACTCTGGTTATGCGATATTCACCTAACCTCAAACTTTACTCTGGATATATATATTTATTTTTTAAATTAATTAATTAATTAATTATTTTTTATTTTTGGCTGTGCTGGGTCTTCGTTTCTGTGTGAGGGTTTTCTCTAGTTGTGGCGAGCGGGGGCCACTCTTCATCCCGGTGAGCGGGCCTCTCACTGTCGCAGCCTCTCTTGTTGCGGAGCACAGGCTCCAGACGTGCAGGCTCAATAGTTGTGGCTCACAGGCCCAGTTGCTCCACGGCATGTGGAATCTTCCCAGACCAGGGCTCGAACCCGTGTGCCCTGCATTGGCAGGCAGATTCTCAACCACTGCGCCACCAGGGAAGCCCCCTGGATATATTTGTTTTACATGTTTTGATCTACTGTATTGTTTGGAGTATCATTAAAAGGCAAGGTGAGTTGGTTTCAAGACAGCTCTGACAATGCTAAGAAATCTAGCATAGAGAAACAAGTATGCTGAAGTGACAATTGCCAACAACTCAAGAGGAAAAAAATAGTTTAGATCTTAAACATCCTGGCATAAATAACACCCATAGTATACACAAATCAGTAATAACATATTATTTTTGAAATGAGATTGTATTTAATGAATGTCAACAAGAATTTAATCCCTATATTTCATTGAAAGATGTTTCATCCATTTGAATAAATATTTTTTTCTTCTTAATTTATGGCTTTAAAAAGATTTTGCAGGCATTAGAACAGCTGCCAATGTTATAAATTATGATGTACACTAAGTAGAATTGCACTGAGTATTTAAAAGGAAAAAAAAAAAGAAATGTACACACACCTTTAAAGTATTAAATTGTTCAAAAAAGGCATTCTTCTTGTTATCACTAAATGCATGTAAAACATTATAAAATGCTGCCTAAAGTTATTGTCTGTTTGGTTACTTTGGAGGGAAACTTGTGAGTGGTTAAAACAAAACATTTTCTGTTTTGTTTGCAAGATGTTTCTCTGTTATGGCTGCTCTTATTAAATAGCTAGTTTTTGTGTGCAATGTGTATGGGGGAATTAGTGATACTTGAGAGATTAGAGACTGTTCAAAGACATAAAAGGAAAAAACTTTCAGGAATTGATGTTAAAATAGCCTGAAAACTCCTGATACTGATGTTTTTCAAGAATTACTTTCAGCATTTTAGAATTCTGAGTCAGTATATCTACACAGAAAAATAATCACTCTCTAAGTTTGGTTCTCCATGGCTTTATCCTACATCTACCTGGTTCAAGGGAACAAAATACTTCTTTGTTGATACAAATGGATTAATATGAGTTAACTAGAGCAACAGTTCTGCTTAAGACAATCCCAGTACGGGAAGAGCTAGATTTCACTTTTTTTCGAAGTTTTTCTATTTAGTAATGACTTTTTATGCATGGATGGAATTCAGTTAGAACTACAGAGAAGGTTTGATGTACAATATTTGGAGCATAGTGGGGACCAAAGCAGACAAGCAATTATTCCCTCATTTATCAAGGAGGTAAATGATCTTTGCACCTCCTCTATGTGGATCACAATTGAGAGCCAAGAGGTGAAAAAATAAGGCTTGTGCATTGCCAACATACATGTTCTATATGTACTAAAGCTCATGAATGGTATTTGTGGGAAAGGTTCTTAGATTCTTTTATAGCAATTGTTTAAGTTTCTATTATTGGATTATTAAAAATCCAATAGGTTCTTTTCTGATTTCCACTTCTACTATTTCAAAAATATTTTAAAAGAAGGGGAAGGGCAGATAGCTACATGCAGGTCAGCTGAAAGGACACTGACAGTCTGCAGGTGAGGGAGGATACAGGCTGATAAACCTCTGTGATCCCTGAGGGTAGCACTGCACAATTCAGAATAATGATGGTGCTGATAACAATAAAAATGGTGATGATGATAAAATAATCATGGTGATGATAAAATAATAATGGCAATGATGAAAATGGTAGTCATTGTAATGGCTTTAATTTCCTGAGTAGTTTCTATGAGTCAGGATTTGCTTTATGTGAACTTTCATACCTGATCTTTATGATAAACCTATGGAATATGTATTACTGTTGCCCCCATTTTATAAATGATGTAACAGAGGCACAGAGAAGTTAAGTCATTTGCATAAGGTCACACAGTTAAATGAGGGAGAAGCAGAATATGCACTCCTACAGATATGTTATGCTTTACTGAATAACTTGCATTTGATGACTCTGAGTCATCAAGAAAATGTTAAATTGTGTTCAGCATTTTTGGTTAAGAAGATAGAGAGAACTGTAGCTTGATTAGAGGGATAAGTGTCAGTTTTCTAGAAGAAAACTTATTCTCTTTTATATAAATGCAAGTGTATGTGAGAGACAACTAAACAAGGCCCAGCGACAAACTTCTTGAGGATAAGGAGGAAATGGGAAATGTGCATTCATTACAGGCTTTAGTCAAATCAGAGGGGTCTGATGAATGACATTTGGGAAGCCTGAGACAGGGTAGATATTACTACAAAGCCATTAGGGGCTGATATTGAGGATTTATTTGAGGATAGTGAAGTCTTTCAAAACTGTCCAAGGCAAAGTTTGTTTGTAAAAGGAAAAACAATCTTGTAAGCATAGATGAATTAGAGTAAAAATCAAAGGTACTTGAACAAAGTACCCTACCTCTGGGTACAGACAATGACACCATTTTTTTCTCCTATGAGTGAGTACTGTCTTAGGTAATTAAAGAAAAAATTAGTCAATGTGCCTTATCAAGTGTCAGTCTCCATAGTGTGGGTGAGTCTGCTTATGACGAGAAAAACGACATAAACAAGTCATGCTATCTCAACCTCAAAAGTAGGGCTGATCTTCTTTGACATAATTGATTTTTATCAGTTTAAAAAAATAATCAGTGATTTATTAGATGAAACTTGGTGCTAGTGAATCACGAAGCACACGACTGTTAACTCGGATGACAAATGTGTTAAATTGAACAGATCATAAAAAATTAGAAAGATAGCCAACAAAAGCTAAAATTAAGTCAATGGGAAGTGGCTACTTGCAAATATATTAATGACCAAAAATTAACAATGTGTATATGATTGGAAAAAGCCTGGCTTGGAAGAAATGTGGCTGGAGATTACCTGACAGAGGACTGTAAAGAGAAATAAGAATCCCAAACCTAAACCTTAAATACATACATGAATTTATAACAGCCATTATTAAAAGTTAATTTAGTTCTATTTCTGATGGTTTCATTGATGAAGTTAAACCAGAATTGAAAAAAGTCCCCAGTCAAATATTCAAATAAATATCAAAATAGTAGCTGAATTAGAACACACAAAAGAACTGTGTTAAAGAACTGTGTTAAATTCCCAAGTAGTCACACTTCCTCAAACATTTTTAAAAAGTTTACTATGCATCTTTTTCATGACCATAATTTAAATTATGATGTTTAAAAATGAGTTAGTGCTCCAGAATGGAATATAGAAAACTTAAAGTCAGCTATTCAAGGTAATTGCATGTTCCATTTTTTTTAACATGTTGTAGGATTAATTTACAACCTTTCTTTCATATTTTATACCTTTTCCTCACTGCTTTGCAATGTACTTTCACTTTATATGCTATGTTGTTGTAGAGACTATTGTTTTTTTAATGTTCTCAGGTTGAATTGTGGTGATTTATGTTCATAAATAGGCCAAAGTCATAAAGGCATGATTTAATACATTTTCTAAATAACATATGACATTATATAGTTATATCTTAAGTAAATTAATGCATAAACAGTGATTCTTGTGTGCTATAGAGTCTTTTGTGTAAAACAATGCAATAAAGATTTATTAAAATCTAAATTTAGTTTGGTTCTAAATGTCTTAAGCCTGGAATTTATTTTGTGGTAAATGGACTTGAGATATTATTTTTGAGAGAAATTTAGACATACTTAATGATATCCCAAATAGTATCCAGAGTTTGAAAACAGGTACTTGAAGTTTGGGAGTTGTTGAAGTCATAAAACAAAATATTTACACACACACTGATACACAGATCCCACTGTCTCATGCTACTTATTTTATGACAGATGATTTATTTGTACTGGGCGTGTTTACCATGTGCAGCGCTAATAAAAGCTAGATAGAATAGGGAATAATTAGGGGGACAGTTTCTTTTTTTTTTTTTTTTGGAGGAATTTTTAGGAGGAAGTATGTTGATGGTGCATCAAAAGGTTCCTATTATTTTTGGTAAAGTTAGATCTGAAAGCAACACATATATGTTGGATTTAGAACATACACATTGCACATGTGGATTTAGAAATAATATGGATTATATCCTTATCATAGACAATAATATATTTAGAGTTGTAGTCCTCAGTTTCATTCAATCCATGCTTCCCCTTTTTGTCCATGTTCCCTATTTATAATAATATAATTCTTCCTCTGATCCTCCAGATTCTGCTGCACTTCTGCAACTTATCTTGTGAAATACTAATTTAAAGTGTGACTCTGAAAACAGTGACTCATTTTTTCTTTTGGGAACCACCGTCCCTTCTTTTAGTTCATGCAGTTTAGTTGAGCTGATTCGAATCTAACCTAGGGAGTCGGGAGTGGCTCATATGGATTTTTTTATTCCTAGTTTCAGTTCAGAGACTGGTACATGAAGAAAGTAGGTGTACAAGATTCAATTCCAGGAAGAACTTTGGCATGAACTAGAATGAAGAAGCTCTTTTCATTTATTTGTTTGTTTTTGTGGGATTGCTTTCTGTTAGGATAATGCAAAGCTGGAAGTGTCAGTACTCACAATATAGAGAGGTCATGCTTAAATTATAGCTGGTTCAAAGCAAAGCTGAGCCAAGAGAGGCAAATGATGAACTATTGATCATATCATTTGAGCCCCTGGGTCCAACCATGCCTGAAGCTAACATTGACTCTGAAATTTTCAGTCATAGAAAATTGCAAATTAATGCCTCCCCCACTTTTTTTCTTTGCTTTAGTGAATTGAGTTGGCTTTCTTTCCATTGCAAGCAAAAACATCCTAATACAGAAATGACTTGTGGGAATATGCACATTCCACTAATTAATTCTTTACTTATCTGTCATATGTATATAAAATGCAATATAATTTTCCTCCAGCTCGTTACCTCTCTTACCACAAACTCCCTAGCACCATGAATACTGATTACATATTCAATGACCATAATATAAATTATACTCGGAGTACAAACAATTACGTTCTTCAGATTGGATATTAACAATCATGTCCTCTTAAACCAGTGTAGTTAACTTATTATCCTGTTTACCTGTAACCTCTTTATCATTGAAGCTGACACTGTTCTTTTGTGCTCACTTTATGTTTCTCCTCTTAATTCATGTTGTAACTGTGGCTTGAATATTCTATTCTATATTCTCTCTCTGTTTCTACAACTGGGTTTATGTTTTTGATGTGTTTTTTGACTTATAGCTCCCTTTCCTTTCTCATATCTACTATGTCCCTCACTACTAACCCTTCACTCACCCCTTTGTCCCAGCTGCTCCTTTGCTGATCCTCTTCCTCCCTTTTCTTTTTCCCTCCACCAATCTTAAAGCATCTTCAGGACATACATGTATGAAAGGAGTTTTGTGGACTAGATATCTTTGAATTTCCTGGTATTGTGTCTTAGCACACAGTAGGCATTCAATAAATGTTATTGAATTAATATAAACTTACCTTATTAATATAGCATTGTAGAGTTCTAAGAAGATTACTGCTGTTTCAAAGCTGCCTGATTTATGTGCAGAAAGCAGATTAGACAAGGAGAGAAGTGAGTTAATAATCTTACCTTCAACATATAGTTAATTTTGATACCTGTTAATTACTCACTGCTGTTTGGAAGGTAGTAGCAGACATGTCTCTCTTTTTAGTGAGGTTAGGTCTCCCAACAAATGCACTAAGAGCTAAACAGTGAGACTCCAAATGGTGGTAAGCAATTGTTTATCTTTCAGTACAAGTTCCTGTATTATTTCATTCATTTTTTAAAGTTTATGAGACTCTGAGGAGATTATTAAGAAGAAAAGGCGGCCATACCTTTACATTGTAATATTGCTGCAGTCTGTATTTCAGATACTCTCCCACGCTCATTGACTGGATTCTGTCCTATGTAGACCTCTAATGGCCCAGCTTCTCATTTCCCTCAGTCACTATTCATTCTGCCTGCACTTGAATCTTGACTCAGGTTAGAATTTTCATCAGTCACCTTTATATAGTCCTAATACCCTAGCTTACCTTGTACCTTAAACCTATAGCCAGATCTGCTGTGTCTGGATCAACCCCTGGCCAATTTATCATTTTTTATGCTCACAGGCTATCAAATAGATGTGTTGATTTGACTTGCTGTGGCCTCTAATTTACTTTTTAACTCATTGTGAATACCAAGACTTTTTATTCATGTATCAGTTTCCTAGTAACAGTTTTTATCAGTTTCTATTGCTTCAATCCTTTAATCTCATCTCACCAGCCTCAGTCCTGTCAGGTAGTCTTACCCACCGTTTCACGAAAAGGATAAAGGTCACCACTTTAGTCACAACTTGGCCCATCTACTGTCTTTACTACTCACAAGTACCCTTTATTGATATCCATCTTTCTTCCTTGCTTCCTTTTCTGTTTGAGGAAGATATGCCCTGTCTTCTTTTTAGGGCTAACGACAATCCTTTTGCTCCTCGAAGACCCTGCTCACTCTTGATCTATAGCGTCTTCAGTCTTTCCACCTCCAAACTTTTCCCTATAACTGCAAATGTACAAAGGTCTCACCTCCCTTTCACCATTGCCAAAATTTTGGATTCAGAATTAACAACCATTGTCTCTTCATAATTATGTACTCTAAGCCACTATTTATTTAGCTTCGCTATCTTGAGTCCACTGAAACCCTTTCCTTAATTCGCTGACAGGGATCCTGTGCTCCCTCCAACTAATTTGCTCACTTTGCTAAAATAATTCCATGGTTAGAATTCCTTTTCATTATCTAAAATTTCTATGACTGGGAAAAGATACTCTTAGAAGCTACCACAAAGCTTTTGCGAAAATTTCCAAGCATCTGTGATAAATAGAAATATTAACTCACTCCTTCTTGCTTTGAAAGATTTCCTGCCTTTGAAGGGGGAAAGGTGATATTCATTAACTTCTAGATGAGATATAACCAACATATTGGTCTGTGCTATTGAATATCTAAAGTGTGTCAGAACTGAGCTAGGCTTAAGCATTGCCTTCATGAAAAAACAGTCTCTGCTCAAAAGGATCTCACAGCTAGCCTATGCATTAGGGCATTAAGCCTAGGTTCAGCTCATATCTGAAAACTGTTAGCTAGTTTGAATATTTTTTTTTAAATTAAAATACTCCTACTCATGGAAGCTAAGTAGATGTTTTATTAGTATTCTTAAAATCATGGCAAGCTTAACCAAAATCAGTGACCCTTTTGACTCAGCATGTGAAATTTATTTTCCATGATGTATTGCCCCTTATCCAATTCTAGAATATGGAAAAATCCACGTTAGTGAGTTTATAATTACTTTATGACTTACTAACTTAATCAAAATCATATCCATTCCTATTTGAAGGTTTTCAATAAAAGAATCATGTATGCTGTAAAGAAAATATGTTAGTTACATATTACTCTATTGCCTGATGAAAATACAAACAAATATAGGATCCTTCAAATGAAGCATGTTTACCCAAATACACAGTTATACTATTTCTATATCTTTAATAGATTATTGTTGGTTTCAGGTGTTATGGTAGGTTAAATATGTAATATTACATCAGGGCATCATATTCATGGAGAACAGAAACACTCACTCTGTGTGCACCAGGCACTGAACATTTGTTGTAAATGCCAGGGCTTGTATACCTCAGTTTAAAATGTGTATGCACTGTTATTTATGAGTTCTCCATATATTGTATAGTTTACAACCATCACTAAAAGAACTACAGTGAATAGTGAGACAAATTTAATTTTTTCCCCTTGTAATTCAGCTACACTTCTTGTGAAGAATTATTATTAATTTATCTGATAGCTTCAAATGATTTAAAATGCTATTTTTGATAAAATCGTATTTTATACACAACAAACTAGCTGTCCTAAATTTTCGTGCATTCTTTGCATGGGGGTGTGAAAATACCTCTTTTATATATTATATATTTAAATATATATGTGTATATAATTTGCTTTCTCTTATATTACTCTTTAAAAATTGTCGAGGTTAGGTTTAAATGAACTATGTCTTCCCATAGAAGAGCTTAAAAACCTTCGTTATTTTATAACACTCTATCGAAACACTTTCCATAATAACTCAGAAATAAACAAAGCTTGAAGAGTTACATTATGGATCCTAAAGAATCTGAAATATGGGTTCTTCTTATTTCATACTATTTTGAGAGTGATGTGCGCCAACGTACAAGTCACAGAGCTTCTTCATAGTTGGGACCCTTTATGCCCTACCTAGTGAGAATATTTGTGGGGATAATGAAGTCATATCTGCCACAGAAATCTTCCACTATGTTCATTTTAAGATTGTGAAGAGTTTTCATTGTGGTTGGGGTTGGATTTGGAACACATGCAAACTTTTTGCCCTTTATCAAGTGTAAGGTTTCAATACTTAAGCCTTCCTTATGAGTCTGTGGTTCTTTGGGGTGTAAATTTGATTTCAAAGATAGCTTGGCACAGGAGTGAGGCAAAGTCTTTATGTAGGTGTCTCTGCCTCACTAGAAATCTGATTGCCTGCCTTGCATCCTACATAAATACTTTTTAAAAATTTTTAACTGACAGTCACTTTCCCTTGAACTCCTTTGGACAACAAGTCCTCTGACCTAAACCCTGATGCCATTTCTTGTATGTTTAGGGATCTAATGAGGCATTTCTAGTATGTCTGAAAAATTCCTAGAGTATAACATCTTTGAAATTATTATTTCTCCTGACAGGAACATAATGTGAATACATGATTAAAAAGGCTGGTCCAGTCTTTGAAATATCTAAATATATATGGAGGGGAGATAAGAAAATGATTTTCAAGGAAGATTCTGTATTCTTCCTTGTGCACTTAACCAGTTCATAAAAATAGCTAACACTCACCATTCTGTTCACAGAACATGCCATCCTCTGCCCAGGACCTGCTGAACGTGGAGGGCTAACCGGCTGCTAACCTGCTCTACTTGCCTGGTATGTTTGTACAGTTCTACTACCAGTTGGCTTATATGCTTACCACAGTGTATTCCCAAACCAATTGTGTTGATTATTATTATAATTATGTAATCTACTTGATAATCTATGAATTAATGTAGTGTGAGTGTGAAAAAAGTTGTTTCCATGATAACTAATTAGAATGCTCTGGAAAGGGTTGATAAAGGTGAATTGCTAAAAATACTGTGTCTGCTGTCAAATTAGGTGTGAGCAAGCCAAATATAAACAATTGGAGTGAAAGTTATTAAATGTAGAGTTTTTTGATAGCATTTAAAAATTCTTGCTTGAAAGACACTAAGAAATTATATATTATGATTTATATGTATGGCTAGTGAAAGAAGGAAGATGGGGAATTACAATCAGATCCATACTTTCTTAAGAAAAGACCTTGTCCTACATCAAAAGTATTAGATAATTATTGTGTTTTATTTGTCACATAAAGTGAAATATTTAAGATATTATGTGCATTTTCCTTGATTTCCTACTTTTTCAATTATCTGACCAATCACTGTTCTAGGTAACTAACATAAGACCCTATCTACTGTAAATGCTTTGGTCCAGGTAACTGTGTTTTACTGCTTATTTAACATTGGAATCCCCAGATCCCCACAGTAGGAAGCAGATTTTTTGCTTGATCAAGTTGAATTTCCTTAGTGTAATGGAGCTTCCTTCTGAATGGAGCTTCTTCTACCTTCCCAGCATCTTCCCCCACCTTTTCCCCATACATCTGAAGCTACAGCCACATCTGACTGCTGACTATTTACTAATCATGTCGTAGACTTTTTGCCTCTGATCACACTGTTTGGGATTCCATCAGGCTGTCACCCACCTGATCCATCTGCTTTGTCCACTAGCAAAGTTCTTTTCAAATATTCCAGCTCATATATTCACCTCCTCTGTGTAATCATCCCCGCCGGGAACTCCCTTAGTTTTACTCCTGTAAAAGTAAGTACTTTGTTTTAGCACTTATCACTCACACTGCAAGATGATTTTTTATGCAGCATTTGTCTCAGCCAGAGTCTAAGCTCCTTAAAGGGGAAAGAAACCATGTATTGATTGTTTCTGTATCCCCAAATCCAAGCAAATACTAGGTATTTGGTAATGTGTGTAGAATGAAGTAACAAAGAGATCGAATTTGTATCAGATTGAACTGACAACTAGAATCTTCAGAGAATAAGGCCTCCCTCAGAAGCTAGTGAACTCCTTGGTCTTTCGACCTTAAATTACCTTTTCTCTTTTTCCTTTTACCATAGAATTTATCGTCTCAACTTCTATACCTCTCATTAATCTTAAACATGCTGTATTTCAATTTCAGCCCCTACAAATTTATGGGAGATTTTTAAGAAAATTGTAAACAACTACTGACAGGGAATTCCAGAAGGAATTAAACTATCAGATGATGGGTTTGACTGGATTAAATTTAAGGTTCCCTCTTGCCCTGATATTCTGTGAGTTATCTTTCAGCAGGTATTAGTTCCCTCACAAATTACGGTGCCCTTCACATTCCGCCATATGGGCTGTCATCTATTCTACTCGGTAACCGTGACTCTCTTATGGAGCGTCTCTTTCATCATCTCATTAGTGATAAACAAGAGCAAGTGGGTTAAGTGCCCACTTACCATTCTACCTACCTCTTAAATCCACAGCCAATGAGATGGACTCTGCAGAATGGGAAGTTGGCTGGGCAGATGGCAGGGCTTGCTTATATATTTGCACATAGTACTCTCTACTGTCTGAGATTAGCAGAATGATAAAACTGTGTGTGTGTGTGTGTGTGTGTGTGTGCACGTGTGCGTGTGTTTCCTCCTCTGCAGCCATGATCTACTTGAAACAGAAAAGGCAGTGTACTTCTCTATGTATAAAGGAAGTAGCAGGGAGAAAGTAGAGACAGATTCAAGTACTGGGTCACATCCTACTGTCAAATGTATTCAGATGGACTGGGGTGAGGATGATCCAATGCATCTATCCCAGTTATGCCTGAACACAAAAGTTGGCAGCAACAGATCTGACATAGGGTGAGCAGCTCTCTAGGACTAGGTGGGGATGGGGACAGCAGAATATTAAGAACTCAAGGTGAATGTCAATTTCTGTCACAAGTACTGTCGCAAACTCAGAGATTTCCTTACTAGCAAAGAGTAGCAGCTTTTTTTTTATTGGTGTCCCCAGTAGGACTACTGAGATCATGGAAATTACCTAGGTCCCAGTATTTATAACAACCAGTACTCAATGTCATGATACCCTATAGAGAATTCTGCTAGTTCTGGTCAGTGGGTGATCATTTCATGTCTTTGCTGATTATTTCCTAAGGACATGCCATGTAATTATATTATACCGCACGTGGTTTAAAACTCCGAAATCTTGTTTTTTGTGTGATTATATGTGGCTAATAAGTTTATTTCTCTAAAGCTATTTCATTGGGAGAGATTTGGTTTAAGATTTTAGCACAAAAAGTGGTAATTTACCCATATGCCTTTCTATTATATTTACAGAAACAAAGTTACTAAATTAGTTTATGCAGGGCTCTGAAATCTTACCCTTCGTGGGGCTAGAAAATACACATTTTTAAAATAATTAATTAATTAATTAATTATTTTTGGCTGTGTTGGGTCTTCGTTTCTGTGCGAGGGCTTTCTCTAGTTGCGGCAAGCGGGGGCCACTCTTCATCGCGGTGCACAGGCCTCTCACTATCACGGCCTCTCTTGTTGCGGAGCACAGGCTCCAGACACGCAGGCTCAGTAGTTGTGGCTCACGGGCCTAGTTGCTCCGCGGCATGTGGAATCTTCCCAGACCAGGGCTCAAACCCGTGTCCCCTGCATTGGCAGACAGATTCTCAACCACTGCACCACCAGGGAAGCCTGAAAATACACATTTTGAAGTAGCTTCCTGGAAATCTGTATAATGCTGTCATCACACATTGTGTGTGAGTGTGTATGTGTGTGTGTGTGTGTGTGCGTGAGAGGTATAAAAAGAAACAAAATGTAGTAGATCAACCATCTATAAAGTGAAACAGGAACACTTTCAAAACTTAATAAAAAACCCAGTTGAGGGTATGTGAGCTAGAAGCACAGTTATATCTTTTAACCCCACAAAATTGCATTTCATTTCAAGTTCTTGTCTAACAAAGCTACATATATCAGACACTTACAGCGAAAACTGACGTTAGCACCAGCTGTTGGATGAAGGCATGTAACCATCCTTCTTAAGTTTAGCAATGTCTGTAACCTGCAGTTAGCTGTGAGTGATTCAATGTGCTTGAATTAGAGAGTGAAACACTCTGGTAGATAAAATTAATTGATGAAATTTAGGTATATGATTTAATGCACTAAAAAATGAGTCACATGGAAGACAGAAATTAATACATATTCATAATGAAATTATCCCTTGGCTCATTGATGGCAGGGAGCAAAATAATTCTGGGATTGAGAGGATTTCAAGTTAGAGTTGAGGGAATTTGCCAGTTACACAATTACCTTGTGGCCTGGAAGGGCCAGTGTCTTGCCCTGGGCAATGCTATTGCTCTCAAGTATTCCAAGGCCCTAAACAACTCACTCAATTCTCTTCCAAAATTGTATGCATAGATGATAATCCAGGGGGAACTGGGGAGCTCCAGATGCCCTATTATTAATATATGGCATACAATATTTCATTCATAAAGTAATGACTTTGGTTCCTTGGACGCTGAGCAAGAAACTAAAACAAATGTGACTACACTTTATAATTAGTGACAAATCTCTCCTTGCTTCCTTTTGGTATTCACTGTGATATCATTAATCAGTGCTGAGCTCTTGATAATAAATCTTAATGTTCCCAAGAATGCAAAAATGCATTATTCCTCTGTTGTCCAGTATTCTGTATGCAACACTCTTTGTTAAAAACAACTAGAAGGTTCTAGGAAAAACATTTAGTGTAAATTCATATATTCAACTATTTCACTTTTGACACCATGATTACCTTGGGATCTCATTAAGAACTATGAAGATTACTTTGTCATTTGTCTATTGTCCCTGGAAGGGAAATAAAATTCCTTCTTATCAATTTTGAACCTGTAGTCCAGGAATATTTGCTTTTTCAATCTATGTATTATGAATATACATATTTGGCTGTTATAGTGTCTATTCCAGATGATGGACATAAAAAGGGAGAAAAAAATTATGTCCATTTGATCCACTTCCTAATGGGAACATTATCCATCTGTTCTTAATAAACTGTAATCAGCCCTACTTATTTTTGATTTTTTTCTAAAAGAAACTGACAAAGACAAAATAAAAGAGACATTTAGAATTTGAGAAAAATAGCTTCCTCATCATGAATCTCTACTAGATCAAATTTGTACCATGTCACAGATCACATCATGAAAGCAATATAAACAGATTAAAATAATACTCGCACAATCTGCAATCAAAACAGGAACAGTTGGCATTTAATGTCTGACACTCATGTTTTCCAAGTGTATTTTTAAAATCTAAGTAATAATAATAATATCTACTTGCTAAAAAAAGTTAAATGGGTTTATAGAATAAAGTTTAGAATGAGCTTTCTCCTGTACCACATGCCAGATCTTGTTTTTAGAGAAACTACATTCAATTCTTTCAGCTTTTTTATTCCTAATAGTCACCCCATATTTCTAAATTAAATGGGTTTGTACACGTATGTTCTTTTTCTTTTAATATTGTCCCAACAAGGTTATATCATAATATTTGATTAAACTAATATTCAGTCTTTGTATTAATGATTATATAAATACTGTTAACCGATACGTCAAGTAGCTCACCTTTCTATTAATGTAGATTTTTTTTTTAGTTTTCCTAGAGTTGAAAATTGCCTCACTTTGAAAACTTTCTCTCTAAATATCACTAATTCCTTACAGACTCTTCCATGGAACTGTGAAACACCTCTGGGTATTCTTTTTCTACATGGTAAAACATACCAGATAATCTTATCAGGTTCTTTTTCTTTCTTTTTTTAACCAGGAGACATCTTACTTGGAGCCCTCCCAGGCTTACTGTATGCACAAGGTGACTTGTGCTACATACCTCCAGGTGTGCGTTTACACAGACTATGATGTAAATGGTAGCCCCTACCTCCACTCCAACAAGGTTGGACAATTCAGTAACCCTCAACCCCCTTGTATACCTTATTACGTGTTCCAAATTTCACTAGCTGTTCTTCAGGCCTGATGCACAACTTGTCCTGGGTCTTCTCTTTACCATTATTGTGAATATTCCCTTTATCTCTGTTGGTTTCCTGTTTCCTGAATTTTAGGCTTTCCTCCTTCTTGGTTATCTGCCTCATTTTAGTGGACATTTTAGGAAAGCACACAAAGAATGTAACGCTTGCATGTTTAACAATATTTTTATTCTACTCTCAGACTTGCTTGATAGTTTGGCTGGTTATAAAATTATAATCTGAAATGTTTTCCTCACACTTTTATGGCATTTCTCCCTGTTGCTGAAAATTGCTATGTCATGTTGTATCCTGATCCTTTGTGTATATTCTTTTAATTTTTTCTGTAGAAGCTTTTTATCCCCAGTGTTTTAGAACTTTTTGGTAATGTGCCTTAGTGTGGGTCTTTTTCAATTCATTGTGCTTGGTATTCAGTAGTCCCTTTCAATGTGTTAACTAACCTTCAGTTGTGGGAAATATTATTTCTTTAATAGTATTTCCTATTTTTCTTTAAACTTAGAACACTTGCTAAGTAAATATTTGACTTCTTGCTCTGATTTTCTAGTTTTCTTATCTTTTCTTCCTATTTTCCCACTCGCTTTTCTTGATTTTTAAAAAAAATTTTCTTTCTACAAGGTAGACTCTTTCCAAACTTTCTGTTAAAACTTATATTTCAGCTATTCTAACATTTTCATGTTCTCTTCCTACTCTGTATACCCCATTAAAAAAACTGCACCCTTTTTTTGTTTTGAAGATGAAATAACTTCTTTTATATCTCAGATAATGTTTTTCTCTATTTTGCCAAGTTCCTTTAATCTGCTGCCTCTTTTTCATGTTGAAGGCTTTTTTCAAGTCTCTTTTGGTTCTTGGCAACCATTCAAGTTTAGGAGTGAGGACTAAAAAACTGATGGGGAAATTTATGGTGTGTGTGGAGTAGGTTTTTTTTATACAGAGTGGGTCTAACAGAGATTCAGAAGATTCATTCTGGGGCCCTTCAATGTCTTGTTGGCCTTTTCTCTGATCCTTTTCTCCAGAGATTAATTCACTCTATTGCTAGAGTATCTGACAGCTAGCATAATGAGAGTTTAGGTGGGAGAGAGGGCTGGAAACTCATTGTTCAATACATAGAATTTAACTTTATTCTCCTCAACCCTGCCTCCCCTGTGTTTTTATCCTCTGTAGTCAATTTCTTTAAAGACTAAAGCTCTCCATCTTTTTCCAAAGGGAGTAGTTGCTTGGTTGTCTGGAGTAGGGTGCCTGGGCCTGAGGAGAAGGTTTGTCTGAGGGGAGGGTTGTTCTGATATGTACTTCTGCTTTTAGCCTACCACTCACCAACTTCTCCACTTGCAGAGGCTTTCCTGAGGCTATCCAGAATTCTTCAGCAAAAGCTAGCTTTATCTCACTCGTGGGATAGCTAGCTTTATGCCCCACTGCATATGCTGACATTTTAGTTTTCTCCACACCTTTAAATATGTTACAACTCATTCACTTCCTTTCCATATCCTAACATTTGTTGACATATATTGCCCACTTTTGTTGCCTCATTTCATTTTCCTTGTGGTTTAAAACTCTTTGTTATCTTGTTATCATCATTTTTGTAAGGAGGTAAACATAAATATATGTAAAATCTGCCATTTTGAACAGGAAATTCTCTAATAGAATGTAATGTATCAAAGAAATTACCCTATTGAAAATATCTATTTGTTTATATACAGAGTATTTTAACTGCCCTAAAAATCCTCTGTGCTCCTTCTATTCATCCCTTCCCATCCAAACTCCCGGCAACTATTGATCTTTTTACTGTCTCCTTTTCTATATCATACAATTGGAATCATATAGATTAGTTTTTTTTCACTTAGTAATATGCATTTGAGTTTCCTCCATGTCTTTCCATGGCTTGATAGCTCATTTCTTTTTAGCACTGAATAATTTTCCGTTGTCTGGATGTATGTAGTTTATCTATTCAGTCACCTAATGAAGGACGTCTTAGCTGCTTCTAAGTTTTGGTAATTGTGAATAAAGCTGCTGTAAACATCCATGTACACATTTTGTGTGGACATAAGTTTCCAACTTCTTTGGTGAAATATTAAGGAGTGTGACTGATGGATTATATGGTAAGTGTATGATTAGTTTTGTAAGAAACTGCCAAACTCTCTTCCAAAGTGGCTTTACCATTTTGCATTCTCACCAGTAATGTATGATAGTTTCTGTTTCTCCATATCCCCACTAGCATTTGGTGTTGTCAGTGTTCTAATAGGGCACCATGAACCATTGTGTGGAGGGATGCCAGGGAGAACAAGAATGACAGATGTTGACTTTCATGACGACCTAGCTCAGTGATAGACACATAGTCAAAATTAATTTGATTTAAAGAATGAGAAGAAATTAGATAATCTTTATGCATCTATATTGTGAACTGTGTTAGTGTCCTGTTACTGCTGTAAAAAACTACAAGAAACTTGGTGCTTAAAACAACACAAACCTATTATCTTATAGTTACGAGGTCAGAAATCCTAAAATCAAGGTGTCAGCAGGGTTGCGCTCCTTCTGGAGGCTCTAGGGGAGAATGTTTCCTTGTCTTTTTAGCTTATAGAGGTGGCCTGCATTCCTCACTTCTTAGTCTCTTTCTTCATCTTCAAAGCCAGAAGGGTAGTATCTTGAAATTTCTTTCCATCTTAGTGCCCCACTCCTTTCTCTTTCTGTCTCTTTTCTCTGATCTTCTGTTGTCATATCCCCTTTTCTGACTTTCTTGTCTCCCTCTTTCCCTGATAAGAACTCTTGTGATTACATTGGTTATATCTGGACAATCCAGAATAATCTCCCTAATTCAAGACCTTAACTTGATCACATTTTGAAAATCCCTGTCATAATGTAAGGTAACATAGTGCCAGTTTTCGGGGATTAGGATATGGATATCATTGGGGGAGGCAATATTCTGCTTGCAACATGGACTGAAAATATTGCACACATATGTAATTTGGATCGAAAGAACATTATTTTAAGTCTAGGGGGAGAAGGTCAAAAACAAACAAAAAACAAGGGGTAATAGCTCATAGATGAAATGTATTATTGCTTTTGATGATAAAGTAGTCCCATGTTCATTGTGGTTAATCCAATCAATAGAGAAATGCTATGTATATAGTAGGAAAAAAAATTAACTTAAAATTTAACTTAAAATTCCAAGGCCAATTAACAGTCCTCGTCTTTTATTTCCAAACCCTTGTCTTTCAAAGACGAATGTCAATCTATGAACACAATAATCAAGTCTGATGCATACTTCAGTCATATTGGTAGACCACATCTCTTTTTTTTTTTTAACATCTTTATTGGAGTATAATTGCTCTACAGTGGTGTGTTAGTTTCTGCTTTATAACAAATTGAATAAGCTATACATATAAATATATCCACATATCTCCTTCTTGCGTCTCCCTCCCACCCTCCCTATCCCACCCCTCTAGGTGGTCACAAAGCACCGAGCTGAGCTCCCTGTGCTATGCGGCTGCTTCCCACTAGCTATTTATTTTACATTTGGTAGGGTATATATGTCCATACCACTCTCTCACTTCGTCCCAGCTTACCCTTCCCCCTCCCTATGTCCTGAAGTCCATTCTCTACGTCTGCGTCTTTATTCCTGTCCTGCCCCTAGGTTCTTCAGACCCATTTTTTTAAAGATTCCATGTATATGTGTTAGCATACGGTATTTGTTTTTCTCTTTCTGACTTACTTCACTCTGTATGACAGACTCTAGGTCCATCCACCTCACTACTAATAACTCAATTTCGATTATTTTTGTGGCTGAGTAATATTCCATTGTATATATGTGCCACATCTTCTTTATCCATTCATCTGTCGATGGACACTTAGGTTGCTTCCATGTCCTGGCTATTGTAAATAGAGCTTCAATGAACATTGTGGTACATGACTCTTTTTGAATTATGGTTTTTCTCAGGGTATATGCCCAGTAGTGGGATTGCTGGGTCATACGGTACTTCTGTTTTTAGTTTTTTAAGGAAACTCCATACTCTTCTCCATAGTGGCTGTATCAATTTACATTCCCACCAACAGTGCAAGAGGGTTCCCTTTTCTCCACACTCTCTCCACCATTTATTGTTTGTAGATTTTTTGATGACGGCCATTCTCACTGTTGTGAGATGATACCTCATTGTAGTTTTGATTTGCATTTCTCTAATGATTAGTGATGTTGAGCATTCTTTCATGTGTTTGTTGGCGATCTATACATCTTCTTTGGAGAAATGTCTATTTAGGTCTTCTGCCCATTTTTGGATTGGGTTGTTTGTTTTTTTGATATTGAGCTGCATAAGCTGCTTGTAAATTTTGGAGATTAATCCTTTGTCGGTTGCTCCATTTGCAAATATTTTCTCCCATTCTGAGGGTTGTCTTTTCGTCTTGTTTATGGTTTCTTTTGCTATGCAAAAGCTTTTAAGTTTCATGAGGTCCCAATTGTTTATTTTTGCTTTTATTTCCATTTCTCGAGGAGGTGGGTCAAAAAGGATCTCGCTGTGATTTATGTCATAGAGTGTTCTGCCTATGTTTTCCTCTAAGAGTTTTATAGTGTCTGGCCTTACATTTAGGTCATTAATCCATTTGGAGTTTATTTTTGTGTATGGTGTTAGGAAGTGTTCTAATTTCATTCTTTTACATGTAGCTGTCCAGTTTTCCCAGCACCACTTACTGAAGAGGCTGTCTTTTCTCCATTGTATATTCTTGCCTCCTTTATCAAAAATAAGGTGACCATATGTGCGTGGGGTTATCTGTGGGCTTTCTATCCTGTTCCAGTGATCTACATTTCTGTTTTTGTGCCAGTACCATACTGTCTTGGTTACCGTAGCTTTGTAGTATAATCTGAAGTCCGGGAGCCTGATTCCTCCAGCTCCGTTTTTCTTTCTCAAGATTGCTTTGGGTATTTGGGGTCTTTTCTGTCTCCAAACGAATTGTGAAATTTTTTGTTCTAGTTCTGTGAAAAATGCCATTGGTAGTTTGATAGGGATTGCATTGAATCTGTAGATTGCTTTGGGTAGTACAGTCATTTTCACAATGTTGATTCTTCCAGTCCAAGAACATGGTATATCTCTCCATCTGTTTGTATCATCTTTAATTTCTTTCATCAGTGTCTTATAGTTTTCTGCATAGAGGTCTTTTGTCTCCTTAGGTAGGTTTAATCCTAGGTATTTGATTCTTTTTGTTGCAGTGGTAAATGGGAGTGTTTCCTTAATTTCTCTTTCAGATTTTTCATCATTAGTGTATAGGAATGCAAGCGATTTCTGTGCATTAATTTCGTATCCTGCTACTTTACCAAATTCATTGATTAGCTGTAGTAGTTTTCTGGTAGCATCTTTAGGATTCTCTATGTATAGTATCATGTCATCTGCAAACATTGACAGTTTTAGTACTTCTTTTCCAATTTGGATTCCTTTTATTTCATTTTCTTCTCTAATTGCTGTGGCTAAAACTTCCAAAACTATGTTGAATAATAGTGGTTAGAGTGGACAACCTTGTCTTGTTCCTGATCTTAGAGGAAATGGTTTCAGTTTTTCACCATTGAGAATGATGTTGGCTGTGGGTTTGTCATATATGGCCTTTATTATGTTGAGGTAACTTCCCTCTATGCCTATTTTCTGAAGGGTTTTTATCATAAATCGTTGTTGAATTTTGTCAAAAGCTTTTTCTGCATCTATTGAGATGATCATACGGATTTTCTCCTTCAATTTGTTAATATGGTTTATCACATTGATTGATTTGCATACATTGAAGAATCCCTGCATCCTGAGATAAAACCCACTTGATCATGGTGTATGATCCTTTTTATGTGCTGTTGGAATCTGTTTGCTAGTATTTTGTTGAGGATTTTTGCATCTATGTTCATCAGTGATATTGGCCTGTAGTTTTCTTTTCTGGGACATGTTTGTCTGGTTTTGGTATCAGGGTGATGGTGGCCTCATAGAATGAGTTGGGGAGTGTTCCTCCCTCTGCTATATTTTGGAAGAGTTTGAGAAGGATAGGTGTTAGCTCTTCTCTAAATGTTTGATAGAATTCACCTGGGAAGCCATGTGGTCCTGGGCTTTTGTTTGTTGGAAGATTTTTAATCACAGTCTCAATTTCAGTGCTTGTGACTGGTCAGTTTATACTTTCTATTTCCTCCTGGTTCACTCTCAGAAGGTTGTGCTTTTCTAAGAATTTATCCATTTCTTCCAGGTTGTCCATTTTATTGGCATATAGATGCTTGTAGTAATCTCTCATGGTCCTTTGTATTTCTGCAGTGTCAGTTGTTACTTCTCCTTTTTCATTTCTAATTCTATTGATCTGAGTCTTCTCCCTTTTTTTCTTGATACGTCTGGCTAATGGTTTATCAATTTTGTGTATCTTCTCACAGAACCAGCTTTTAGTTTTATTGATCTTTGCTGTTGTTTTCTTCATTTCTTTTTCATTTTTTTCTGATCTGATCTTTATAATTTCTTTCCTTCTGCTAACTTTGGAGGGGTTTTGTTCTTCTTTCTCTAATTGCTTCAGGTTTAAGGTTAGGTCGTTTATTTGAGGTGTTTCTTGTTTCTTGAGGTAGGCTTGTATTGCTCTAAACTTCCCTCTTAGAACTGCTTTTGATGCATCCCATAAGTTTTTGGGTCCTTGTGTTTTCACTGTCATTTGTTTCTAGGTTTTTTTTGATTTCCTCTTTGGTTTCTTCAATGATCTCTTGGTTATCAAGTCGTGTATTGTTTAGCCGCCATGTGCTTGTATTTTTTACAGATTTTTTCCTGTAACTGATATCTAGTCTCATAGTGTGGTCAGAAATGATATTTGATACAATTTCAATTTTCTTAAATTTACTAAGGCTTGATTTGTGACCCAAGATATGATCTATCCTGGAGAATGTTCCATGAGCACTTGAGAAGAAAGTGTTTTCTGTTGTTTTGGATGGAATGTCCTATAAATATCAATTAAGTCCATCTTGTTTAATGTATCATTTAAAGCTTGTGTTTCCTTATTTATTTTCATTTTGGATGATCTGTCCCTTGGTGAAAGTGGGGTGTTAAAGTCCCCTACTATGATTGTGTTACTGTCGATTTCCCCTTTTATGGCTGTTAGCATTTGCCTTATGTATTGAGGTGCTCCTATGTTGGGTGCATAAATATTTACAATTGTTATATCTTCTTCTTGGATTGATCCCTTGATCATTATGTAGTGTCCTTCCTTGTCTCTTGTAATAGTCTTTATTTTAGTCTATTTTGTCTGATATGAGAATTGCTACTCCAGCTTTCTTTTGATTTCCATTTGCATGGCATACCATTTTCCATCCCCTCACTTTCAGTCTGTATGTGTCCCTAGGTCTGAAGTGGGTCTCTCCTAGACAGCATATATACAGGTTTTGTTTTTGTATCCATTCATACAGGTCTTGTTTTTGTATCCATGTCTTTTGGCTGGAGTATTGAATCCATTTACATTTAAGGTAATTATGGATATTTATGTTCCTATTATGATTTTCTTAATTGTTTTGGGTTTGTTGTTGTAGGTCTTTTTCTTCTCTCATTTTTCCTGCCTAGAGAAGTTCCTTTAGCATTTGTTGTAAAGCTGGTTTTGTGGTGCTGAATTCTCTTAGCTTTTGCTTGTTTTTAAAGGGTTTTTTTTCTCCGTCAAATCTGAATGAGATTCTTGCTGTGTAGAGTAATCTTGGTTGTAGGTTTTTCCCTTTCATCACTTTAAATATGTCCTGTCACTCCGTCTGGCTTGCAGAGTTTCTGCTGAAAGATCAGCTGTTAACCTTATTGGGATTCCCTTGTATGTTATTTGTTGTTTTTTCCTTGCTGCTTTTAATATTTTTTCTTTGTATTGAATTTTTGATAGTTTGATTATTAAGTGTCTTGGCATGTTTCTCCTTGGATTTATCCTGTGTGGGACTCTATGCACTTCCTGGACTTGATCAACTATTTCCTTTCCCATATTAGGGAAGTTTTCAACTATAATCTCTTCAAACATTTTCTCAGTCCCTTTCTTTATCTCTTCTTCTTCTGGGACCCCTATAATTCGAATGTTGGTGCATTTAATGTTGCCCCAGAGGTCTCTAAGACTGTCCTTAATTCTTTTCATTCTTTTTTCTTTATTCTGCTCTGCAGTAGTTATTTCCACTATTTTATCTTCCAGGTCACTTATCCGTTCTTCTGCCTCAGTTATTCTGCTATTGATTTCTTCTATAGAATTTTAAATTTCATTTATTGTGTTGTTTATCATTGTTTGTTTGCCCTTTAGTTCTTCTAGGTCCTTGTTAAAAGTTCTTGTATTTTCTCCATTCCATTGCCAAGATTTTGGATCATCTTTACTCTCATTACTCTGAATTGTTTTTCAGGTAGACTGCCTATTCCCTCTTCATTTGTTTGATCTGGTGGGTTTTTTACCTTGCTCCTTCATCTGCTGTGTGTTTCTCTGTCTTTGCATTTTGCTTAACTTACTGCTTCTGGGGTCTCCTTTTCGCAGACTGCAGGTTCGTAGTTCCCGTTGCTTTTGGTGTCTGCCCCCAGTGGGTAAGGTTGGTTCAGTGGGTTGTGTAAGCTTCCTGGTGCAGGGGACTAGTGCCTGTGTTCTGGTGGATAAGTATGGATCTTGTCTTTCTGGTGGGCAGGACCATGTCCAGTGGTGTGTTTTGTTTTGTCTGTGACCTTGTTATGATTTTAGGCAGCTTCTCTGCTAATGGGTGGGGTTGTGTTCCTGTCTTTCTAGTTGTTTGGCATAGGGTGTCCAGCACTGTGGCTTGCTGGTCGTTGAGTGGAGCTGGGTCTTAGCATTGAGATGGAGATTTCTGGGAGAGCTCTTGCCGTTTGATATTACGTGGAGGCGGGAGGTCTCTCGTGGACCAATGTCCTGAACTCAGCTCTCCCACCTCAGAGGCACAAGCCTGACACCCGGCCAGAGCACCAAGACCCTGTCAGCCACATGTCTGAATCTGTCACCGAGTTCCTTTTACCCCCTTCTGCGTGATGACACCAAGTGGAAATGGTATGCATTTGGGAGGCAAGAGGCTGATAAGCAGGAAGCACAACTGAGCCTGAGATTTGTTCAGCCTCTCTCTGCAGCAGGCTCAGGCGCTCCCTACAGAAGTGGCGATGGCAGCGGCAGCAGTATTGCCGGGTGGTCCCAGTGTGCCCGATACCCCATCGGCCAGATGCTCGTTGCAGGCTGTGGGGCGGGCTGGGGTGCGCAGTGGCAGCGCCTGCATCCCCAGCTCCCTCCTTGGACCCCCCCACTTGCCCAGCCCTGCCCCGCACTCACAGTCGAACACCGCCTCCAGGCGCTCGGCTGGGAGTGGGAGCTTTTCATGTCACCACCCAGACTTGGGCACCAAAAGGGCCACATATCTTTTTGATGGAGATGTGGGTAGGGAAAGATTGGCTTCAAGTTAAGTTCTATATGTATGTTATTCTAAATGATTGATTATTTCCTATTTTATTTATTCATTTTGAATATGCAGTGTTAATTTTAATCCCTCTACTTCTTATCTTAATTGAGGGACAGACTATTGTCTAGATCATCACTTGACTGATTCTTAATCACTTCTAACATGAGCCTTGTTAGTATTCATGTCATTTTATTATTCTGTTATAAACTTTAGATTTTGTTCTACAGAAAAATCCTTTTGGAATTGGAATTGAAATTGCATTGAATATAATGAGTGATTTGAAGGAAATTTTATTCTTTAAACTTCTGTATATCTAGTATAAATGTAAAGTCTTCCTCTGGCTGAAGAATTATGAGTTTTCAAGATTTAATAATACAGAAGACAGTCAAGCAAATAAAAAAATGAGCCAACACAACCAGAGTGTGTTCCTTGAAAGACTAGTAAAATAGCTGCAATTTTGGCAAGACAAAGAAAAAATTTTATATACGTTTTAAATAAAACATAGATATAAGTAAAGATGGCATGTTTAAAAAGAAATACAACAAAGCTTTGTATGTCAAAAATTGACATGAAATGTAAGGTTTCCTAGATATAACTGTATAATCAATGGCTCCAGTTTATACTAAATTAGTAGTAAGAATCAACCATCTGGAAAGGATACCAGGCCCAAACAGTTTTACAGATAATTTTAATCAGAAGCTTGAAGAACAATAAATCTCATTTTAGAAAAATTATTCCTGAAGTTTACCATGTGCTTTTATGCAGGATTTAATACCAGGAATGCAAGAATAATTAAATATATCAATGTTATTTCCTACACAGAGTAAGATATAACAAACAAATGGACACTTCAATCAGTGTAGGAAATCATTTGATAAAATTCAACGTTTGTTCATAATAAAAATTTAACAGATTAGGGATAGAAGGGAACATTCTTAATCTGATAAAGGCATGCATTAAAGACATGTAAAATATAACAAATTAGTGAATAAAACAAAAAAGAAGCAGACTCACAGATAGAGAGAAACAAACTAGTGGTTCCCAGTGGGGAGAGAGAAAAGGAGAGGGGCAAGAAGGGGGTGGGGGGGGGAAGGGGTGTTAATATGGGATTGTATGAAATCTTGCGTGTGAAACTTTTGAAAATTGTAGAGATTTGTATAGAATTTAAAGAATCTCAATTAAAAAAAACATTTAAAATAATAACTAATGGTGAGTAGTACAGTGTTACTTGGGGACCTGAAAGCAGCCCTTTTATTTCTTCCTAGTTTTG
Organism: Balaenoptera acutorostrata; assembly: GCF_949987535.1. NCBI lineage: Eukaryota > Metazoa > Chordata > Mammalia > Artiodactyla > Balaenopteridae > Balaenoptera > Balaenoptera acutorostrata. The sequence goes on from NC_080065.1 coordinate 87,994,872, forward strand.
AAAACAAATGATAAGTTGACACAAGAAGCCAAAAGATAGAAATAAAATATAGTAGCTTTATTACTGACAAAGATTCTTAGAGGACATGATTTGTATGTGCAGCCACATTGGCTTTCTAATTTTTTCCTCCTGTATTGAACTTGCTGCCTAATTGGGGGCCTTCCTCTCCCTGTCTCAATGTAAGTACTACATAGATGACCATCGAACCCAGAATTGCAAAAAGAAAGTGGTTTTGAGGAAGAGTGGCCCAAAAGGGGGTGATTAGAGCATGCTCAGTTCCTTCTAAACTTATCAGTTTGATAAAGTAGTGACAGTAGTCACATAGTGTTGTAAACTTGAAGTCTCTGGAAATGTGAGGAGTGAGAGATAAAGTTATCTCTTAGTACTTTTTACTGAAGCCAGGAATAAGACCGTTATTCCCACGTTACACCCACTATTCAGTATTGTATTGGAGAACCTGGACAGTGCACTAAGTCATCAAAAATAAATGAAGTTTAGTTTAAGGAACTGAAAAAAGTGACAAAGGTCATTTCTTATTTTCAGATAATATAATTATCTAAATGCCAAATCAAGAAAAGTATATAAAGTGTCAGAAGCTTTAAGAGAGTTCCACAAAGTTGCTGGGTATATTACTGACATTTGAAAAAAGTGGAAGAAACTTATAAAAAGGCATAAAAGAAAACTTGAAAAATGGAGAAATGTATTATGTTTATTGATGAGATTGTGAATTTTATGAAGGTGACATTTTTCCTTCAAATCACTCTATACTTTCAATGCAGTTCCAATTACAACCCCCAAATAATTGTTTTTTTGGTAGAAATTTACCAACTGATTTTAAAATTCATGTGGAAGGGTAATGGTCCAATAATAGTTCAGTAAGAAAATGTAATAATATGAAAATTGGTTGATTTAACAGACTAGGAACTCAGAAGCAAATTCATTCTTAAATGGAAACTTGATGTACTTGATGTGCAGTAGAGGAGGAAAGGCAGATTATCCAATAAATATTGTTAATACAATTGCCTTTCATGTGAAAAAGAAACATTACTACCCTATACAAAAATAAATAATGTAAGTTATAGAACTAATGTAAAACATAAAATTTAAAGCAATTAGATTATGGGAGGATCTTTTTATACTCTTTTGTAGGAAAATATTTCTTAAATAAAACATTAAAAACATCAAACATGGGACTTCCCTCATGGTCCAGTGAGTAAGACTCCATGCTCCTAATGCAGGGGGCCTGGGTTCGATCCCTGGTTGGGGAACTAGATCCCACACGCATGCTGCAACTAAGAGTCCACATGCTGCAACTAAAGAAATCCACATGCTGCAACTAAGAAGAAGCCCTCATGCCACAACAAAGGTCCTTTGTGCTGCAACTAAGACCCGGCGCAGCCAAAAATAAATAAATAATTGATTAATTAATTAAAAAAACAAACATAAGGGGAAATTTTGCTAAGTATATCTATTTCAAAATGTTAATATTCAGAGAATATTTTTTTAACATTTGACAAAAGATTGCAACCAAAATTTTATGGATTTTAGTGGGTCCTTGAATCCCTTGAAAATTGCAAAAGTGCAACATTGTGTTTACAGATATCATATAGAGTTTTATCAGTCTGAAAAATGGGTGCATGGCCCCCCAAATTAATTGTAATCTGTGCTAAAATATGTACACACATACTCAGGAGAGCAAGAGATGGGGCTTTAATCTATCTTCTCCCCCAGTTCTAATATTTTTGGCACTTGTCTTGGCTCTTCCTCTGGCCCTTGGCTTTCAGACTCAATACATTTATCTCATTCTCCATCTTATGCAGAATTTGATTTTTTTTTTAAAAGGTGTATCTATGAATGATAGTCTAGAAAAGACATCCATTTCCCTCAGTTTTGCACGAGGGTTATGGTAAGGTCATACCCTCTGAGAATTCTAAATTAAGAGCAGCTATATGTGATAGCTTGTGTACCATACCTAGATCTAGGGAAGCATCCTTGGAAAGAAGAAATAGTTGGAGAGAGTTTTATTCCTCTCCTGTGTTGTCAGATTTAGCAAATAAAAATACAGAAAGGTTAAAGATGCTACCACGAAACTACTAGAGCTCATCAGTGAATTTGGTAAAGTCACAGGATACAAAATTAATACACAGAAATCTCTTACATTTCTATACAGTAACAATGAAAGATCAGAAAGAGATATTAAGGAAACAATCCCATTTACTATCGCAGCAAAAAGAATAAAATACCTAGGAATAAACCTACCTAAGGAGGCAAAAGACCTGTACTCCAAAAACTGTAAGACACTGATGAAAGAAATTGAAGATGACACAAACAGATGGAAAGATATACCATGTTCGTGGATTGGAAGAATCAATATTGTCAAAATGACTATACTACCCAAGGCAACCTACAGATTCTACACAATCCCTATCAAATTACCAATGGCATTTTTCACAGAACTAGAACAAAAAAATTAAAATTTGTATGGAAACACAAAAGATCCTAAGTAGCCAAAGCAATCTTGAGAAAGAAAAATGGAGGTAGAGGAAACACACTCCCTGACTTCAGACTATACTTCAAAGCTACAGTCATCAAAACAGTATGGTACCGGCTCAAAAACAGAAATATAGATCAATGGAACAGGATAGAAAGCCCAGAAATAGAGCCACACAGTTATGGTCAATTAATCTATGACAAAGGAGGTAAGAACATACAATGGAGAAAAGACAGTCTCTTCAGTAAGTGGTGCTGGGAGAACTGGACAGCTACATGTAAATGAATGAAATTAGAACATTCTCTAACACCACACACAAAAATAAACTCAAAATGGATTAAAGACTTAAATGTAAGACTGGGTATGATAAAACTGCTAGAGGAAAACATAGGCAGAATGTTCTTTGACATAAATCTCAGCAGTATCTTTTTGGATCCATCTCCTAGAGTAATGGATATAAAAGCAAAAAAACAGAAAAACAACAACAACAAAACCAAATGAGACCTGATTAAACTTAAAATTTTGCACAGCAAAGGAAATCTCAAACAAAATGAAAAGTCAACCTACAGAATGGGAGAAAATATTTGCAAATGATGTGACTGACAAGGGATTAATCTCCAAAATATATAAACAGCTCATACAGCTCAATATAAAAAAAAAAACTAATCAAAAAATGGGCAGAAGATCTAAATAGACATTTCTCCAAAGAAGACATACAGATGGCCAAGAAGCACAAGAAAAGATGCTCAACACTGCTGATATTAGAGAAATGCAAATCAAAACTACAATGAGTTATCACCTCACAATGGTCAGAATGGCCATCGTCAAAAAGTCTGCAAATAACAAATACTGAAGAGGATGTGGAGAAAAAGGAACCTTCCCGCACTCTTGGTAGGAAGGTAAGTTGGTACAGCCACTATGGAGAGCAGAATGGAGGTTTCTTAAAAAACTAAAAATATGATCCTGCTACCATATGATCCTGCAATCCTAATCCTGGGCACATATCTGGAGAAAACCGTAATTCAAAAAGATACATGCACCCCAGTATTCATACATGCAACCCAGTATTCATAGCAGCACTGTTTACAATAGCCAAGACATGGAAGCAACCTTAAATGTTCATCAACAGATGAATGGATAAAGAAGATGTGGTATATTTGTACAGTAGAATATTATTCAGCCATAAAAAAGAATGAAATAATGTCATTTGTGGCAACATGGATGGATCTAGAGATTATCCTCTAAGTGAAGTGAGCAAGACAGAGAATGACAAAAATGATATCACTTATATGTGGAATCTATTAAAAATGATACAAATGAATTTATATACAAAACAGAAACAGATCCACAGACGTAGAAAACAAACTTGTGATTACCAAAGGGAAAGGGTGGGGAAGGAATAAATTGGGATTTGGGGATTAACATATACACACTATATAAAATATATATCCAACAATGACCTACTGTATAGCACAGGGAACTATACTCAGTATTTTGTAATAACCTATAATGGAAAAGAATCTGAAAAAAAATAGATATATATGTATGTATAACTGAATTACTTTGCTGTACACCTGAAACTAATACAACATTGTTGATCAACTATACTTCAATAAAAATAAATTAATTAATTTAAAAAATACAGAAAGCTCAGCTAAATTCAAATTTCTTATGACAGTCAAAAACAATGAATACTTTTCATTATATTTTGAACATACATATGTTAAAAGTTTTTGATTTATCTGAAATTCAAATTTAACTGGTATGATATGTTGTATTTAGCAGCCCTACTCTTCTCTGGTGTGAAGGTTCTCACCATTGTCCACACCTGAGTAACTTGGGTAAGACCAAAGTATCCATTATATGAAACATAAATAGGGATTTTTGCTCTCTGACCCAACAATGCCTCAACCCTGGACTCCTAAATTAAATTTACTGCAGAAGACCAAAACCATTCATCATGTATTAAGTTTACCTAACCAGATGATTTAAAAGAAAAAGGCATGATTTAGTTCACCAAAATTACCAAAACTATTCAAATCATTTAAAACTATAATTTGAGTCAAGTTTCTAAAATACTAGCAGGGGTCATAAATTCACATTCTCTTTGAGAATATCTCTTCTCTCACCCTTACCCCTCACATCCCCACACGTACAGGCTATTATTACCTACAAGTCTGTTGTTAGACTTTCAAGTTTTATATTCCAAATATTTTTTAGGTCTGCTTTATGCAGGGAATCAGGGAACTAATACATGAAACCAAAGCTTACAAAAATCTAGTCAAAATTAAAGAAGTTAACCATACAATACATTTCAAGTATAAGAAGTTTAAGGTTCCTTCCAAATCTATGATCTGTGATCCATGGCATCTTAGACCATTGAATCAAATTGTACTTCATAAGTGATTGGATTATTTGGCAGTCCTGGTGTTCTACAGCATGATTTTATATTCTCAAACTATCTATGAAGGTAGAGTTATGAATAATGAATAATTTAGATCTTTGAACTTAATTACTGTAGGAGTCCATGGTGAGGGTGTTTTCTGGGTTAATGAGAAGTATGAATAGTATAGTGTCTTGAGGTGAATTCTAGGAATTGTCATTTTGCAGTTCAAAGATAAGTTTAAAGATAGTTGTTGTGGTAGACAGAATAATGGCTCCCCAGTGTTGCCTATGTCCTAATACATGGAACCTATGAATATATATTATGCTACATGGCAAGCGGGGATTAAGAATACAGATGGAATTAAGGTTGATCATCAGTTAACCTTAGAGATTACCTTGGATTATCCAGTGGATCCAGTGTAATCACAGAAGTCCTTTAGATATAAGAAGGAAGCAGAAGAGGAGTCAGAGTCAGATTTAAAGATGCTATGCTTCTGCTAGGCTGTAGTCAAGGAATGAAGGCAGCCTATAAAAGCTAGAAAACGAAAAGAGATGGTTCTCCCCTAGAGCCTCCTGAAGGAATGCAGCCCTGTCAGTATCTTGATTTTAGCCCAGTGAGACCCTTTTTGGACTTCTAATGCTCAGAACTTAAAGATAATAAATGTGTGTTGTTTTAAACCACTATGTTTCTGTAAATTTCTATAGCAATAATAGGAAACCAATGCAGACATATAATTCATGTAACACAAAAGATTTTCAATTCTTAGGCTAAAGTTTCTCTCTTCTAAGATAGTGTATTGGCTTGGTATTTTACCTTTTAGCCACCATTTTGTTGGGGCTTACTACATGTGAGTGCTAGTAAGTGCTTTATGTATTTCACTCTATTTCTTCCCCAACCAATTTGATCAGTTATTACTATACTCTCTTCATGGATAAAGAGACTGAGCCTCAGAGAAATGAATCAATTTGCCTATCTTTGAAAAGTGAAATAGATCTACCTGAATTTAAAAGTTCTTAAGTATCATATTATACTTTATTTTCATTAGTGCAAATAGCTGACATGTGATATGCACATAGTTAAAACAAGTAAGTATGCTTTTTAGGGGGGAGGGATAAACTGTTCTCAAGGGTAGGCAGGTTAAAGAAGATAAAGGGAGAACTCTGGGTTAAGAAAAGTTTGCTTGTATCATTTATAACATTATAACCTGGGTAGGTGTTTTAAAAGAGGTATTTTACATGTTTTCTGGTATGCTAGAGCTAAAAGAGAGATATTTTACATAGGTTCAAAGTTGTGACTTTTCTTGCTTCATGCTAATGTTGGCATTTTGTTATACATTTAAAAGGAAAATTTGATGTTAATTCAAGTTGTGACCTTAACTTATGTTGATTGTACTTTTCATCCTGTTAAAAATATGAGTCACGAACATGACCCTGGATGTAATATTGCTAGAACAGAAATTGATGAATGCTTTAAGTAGTTCATAGGAGTAGCCATCATATTGTCCCAAATGAAATAAAACTTACATTTGCCCAACCTTAACTATATTACCAGGGCTTTCTAGTGGAACAAAAAATGTGGTAGAATCTGCTCTACTAGTTAATTCTAAAAGTCTCTGATACTGTTTTTTTACTTTGTGTTATTCCATTCAAGTTTATTTTAAAACCATCAGAAACCATGAATAGAATGTCTTCTATTTTATTCTTTGCCTGATCTCCTATTTGAGTATAATCCCCTTGAGTACTGGGGACATGTCTCATCAACTCTTTATTTCCAGACAGAGAACATAGTGGACCCACAATTTATGATAAATAAGTGTATGCAGTGTTGACCCAAACTGAATAGACGACCAGATTATTTCTCCAGCAAAGATGCATTTATTCAGGATCAGTGGAAAATTGCAATTCAAGGTCTGCAACCATGGCAAGGGAAGGAGAATACTTTAATAAAGGGGAAGAGGAAGTTGGGAGGGCTTCTTGTGGGCTCTGCTATTGTTGCAGAGCATGAGAGCTCTCCTTCTGGTCTCCTGACTCCATTTAATTACGGTTTCTGTCAATTTTTTTATGGCAGTGATCAGGTAAAGTTTGAGTTACTTATAACTGGTACTTTAGAAAGTATTTAGATTCTGGGGAAAAAAGAGAATTGATTGAAAACTAAAAAAGGCAGTCAACTTGCCCTGATAGACATCTATTTGTCCTCTTTCTTTTCTTTTAATTGAATATTGTGATATTTTCTTTCTTTCTTGTATTAAAAGTGATGTTTTGCATTTGATAGGTGATGTCTCTATCTTTAGATAGAGTAGATCTATCTTGCTATAGAGTAGATTTCAAGAATCTTTGTTTTCCAGTTGTGAAGCCCAAAATGTCTCTTTCCTTTCAATAACAGAGAATCTGACCCAATCTGGCTTGAAGCAAACTGACTCACCTTACTGAAAAGTCCTAGTGTACAGCTGAATTCATAGTCTGAAACCATTATCAGAATTTGAGTTTCTCCCATCTTTTAGTTCTGCTTCCTACTGTGTTGGTGTTTATTCCTCCAAGAACATCAAATTGATAACATCACAAAATCAGTTTCGGGAGAAAGAGCCTGCTTTCTAGGTTTGAGATCTGTTGCCATAACTGGTTTAATGTGGATCTTGTGCCCTCCCCAAACCAATCCTGTTGTTGAACAGTGGAAAATCTTAAGTATACGTTGTGCATTTCATTTGTGGGTATAGATTCAGCCTCACTAGATCCAAATAGAGTAAGAAAGGGGACATCATTATCACAAGAAGTAGGGATAGATACTAGGCTACAAAGCCAACAAATAATACTAGGTCTTATTTTTCTTGAACTTGCTTTACAACCGAAGTGTGAGGAAGATGGTCACACTTTATTATTTTGGCAAATGGCACTGGGCACTCTTTGCATGGTTAGGGTCAGTTGAGTTTAGTGTTTCCTTTGAGGATTATTGAAGTGACTTGACCTTTGTAAGAATAAAAGTAACACTACTGACATCAGCTCAAATGAAACTAGTTCTCTATAATCAAGTGAGAAGTTGCTGAACAGTGCCCATTCCAAAAGCAGATTACATTGAAAGATGACACACAGAAGAATTAAAGTAGCTGTTAATTTCAGATTCTTTCTTGTTTTAGTTACAAGAAAGAATTTAATTGACTTCAGTTTAGGTAGATGGCAGAAGAGAACATCTGCTTTCTTGTTCTACAGGGAATTAAAATCAAAGGTTTGAGCCATTAAAATAGAAGGGTTGGGAATCCTGACTGAACTTTATAGCAGATGAACAAGTGCAAGACTATTACTTTTCCAAAGCTACCTAGATGACTTGCTTGAGTTTTTTTAGACTGGTTTAATGGCAGAGTGGGTTTGTTATTAATAGGTAGAACCCTAAACATGTTCAGCTTTATGTATAAGTGCTGTGTCATTTAAAATTATGAGTAAACTTCTTAGAGAGAAAAAGATATGAGGAAACCAAGTTTAGTAACTTAGATAACCAAGTATATTTACTCACTGAAGTGAACTTTCAATCAATTTTTTAAAAAATACAGTGAGATTGGAATCCAAGGAAATGAATCTCGTTTACCACTCATCCTACTAATTGAAGTCAAATGAGTAAGACTCATGCACTGCTTTTGGTGCTCTGGTGTGTATAGTTCTCTAGTTTGATTTTTTATCCAGAGAACTCATTGATGTGGCAATATGATGTGCTGAGAGTTCAGCTAGCTAAGAGAAAAATGATACACAATGTATAAGACACTCCTCTGAAATCCAGTTCAATGAAAGATAGTGTTTAAGGCTTCCTGAATGAATTACAGCTGGGTAAGATACTGCTATAAAAGCAGCAAAACCACTAGTATAGACAGCAGAGATGCTAGGTTGGAATGCTTTTATATGCCAATTTAATGTTTGTGATTATGCTGCACAGATTCAGTATTTCATAAACCCATTTCTATGGCAACAGGGAAATGTTGAAAGCCCATAGCATATAACTAAGACTTTTAAAAATTCTGACTAGTCTAAAGAATATGTTATCTTCTTTTAATGCACAAATTTTTAGAAATTGAAAATTACTGAATAACACATGAAGCAGATCTGACATCTTATAGTTAAGCCTGCTGAAAGCCTTATTTGATAGTTTGTTAAATGCAGCTGGTATATTTAAAAGTATTACTAGAGGGGGAAAGAAAGAGATGAGTCTGTAAAATGTTTTAGTCCAAATAAGCCTTTAACACTTTGGTGTTGGTAAAGAAATGCAGCCAATCTTCTTGCTGGAATTTACTTTTAGGATTCCCATATAGTTTTTGAATGGGATATTGTGAAACATAGCACAGAGATTTCAATAACAAATAAACAGAAGATAACCCATGGAAACTTTGAATAATGTGATAGCCTTGTAAATGCTTTCTTCAGAAATTAACTTTGGGGACTTTGACATTTATTTTCTTATAACAAGGGTGAATTGATTATTGAATGGTTGTAAGCACACAATGCATATTGATCTGTTCATGCACAGCCACTTTCTCCCAACAGGCACCTTGCTGCCTGCAACATATTTTTAAATAAGATTACTACTCATTAAACTACAAGGACCTGAAGCAGTGGTCAACAAAAATGAAATTGCCTGGGTTCATCATGGTTTGGAGCATTGCCATGGACTCTCAGTGGCTTGCTTTTCCTGGTGGAACTCGACCTGAAGAATATACTTGGATGACTTCTTCAATGTCTAGAATTTAGCCAACCAAAACCCCCAGTTTTGTGCCTATGACTGAAACTTAAATATGTCCAAAGTTTTATGTTATGATGACAAATAGTTTAAGGAATCTTTATTAAACACTGTATATTAATCAGACTGTGGATATTTTGTGTAACAATCTATGGGCTACTGATGCAAGAGATTAGAGTTCAATTTAAGGGAAATTTTTTCCTTTTGTTTTTTGCTTTTTTTTTTTTAATCATAGAGAAAGTATATAGACAGTTACCTTAAAAGGATGTTAATGGAGAGGGTGGGAGGGAGACGCAAGAGGAAGGGGATATGGAGATATATATATACGTATAGCTGATTCACTTTATTATATAGCAGCAACTAACACAACAATGTAAAGCAATTATACCTCAGTAAAGATGTTAAAAGAAAAAGGACGTTAATGGAAGTTCTAGATTAGATGATCATAGGAGGGTAGGAAGAGGTATGATGTGGACATATTAACATTTTCCCAAAAGTTACATATTATAAGTCATTCTTGACCATTGGAAAGAAAGATTACAAGTGCCTTGTTGTTCTCTTCCTGTCTGTATATTATTATTCCATGATTTAACCTATATTTATACTTTACAATCTATCTCGTAATTTCCACCTTCTTAATTTATTTTATGATACGTGAGCACTTGGTATATGTATCAGATCTTTCTGTGAGACATCTAGGGCCCAGGTTATGATAAAATTTGGGGGATCCAAGGCTTTCATTCAGCTGTCTTATAACTCCATATCTACCAGGCCTCCCCATTATACAGTTTTAGGCATTGAGGGTTTGTTATTGGTAGAAAGATCATGTAATCTCCATTTCCTCTGAGAAATAGGGGCCAAGTCACCAAAGCTCCTGTGATAAAGTGTCAGGACCATAAGGTCAATCACAAGCCCTGAATTCGCTTTCCTTTTAGGCATCATGTAATATAGCTACTGTTTACACTTCCAGTACCACATTTAGTTCTAGGTCTTCTTCAGCGATTCTTCACAATTTAGTTAATCCCTTGGCACTCTGGGTTTGGATGGCTACCAGCTTAGAGTTCCTTGATGCCACGCTAGTGACCTTACTATCCAGGCATGGTCTTAGTGTTTACATCTTGCCTCTGTATCCATACTATTTCTTTACACTCAGAATGAGCCTCACTTTCCTCTGGGGTGTCCATAGTACTACCATGATGATCATCCTATATAGATTGGCAACCTCTCTGTCCACTGCCTCCAGCATTCCCTAGTGTGTTACAATGCTTTGATTTCCTCCATAGCACTTCTCACCTGACATACTATATATCTAACTGTATATTTGTTTATGTTGGTTTCCTTGCACCTGAGCTCCTTTAGAGAAGAGATTTTGTTTACTGCAGTTTCTTCTGTGCTTAGAACATCACCTGATATGAGTGCTAAATAAATACTAGTTGAGTGACTGACTAAATGCATAAAGGGCAGAGCTTTGAGGGTTACGAGCCTCATCACAGTCTCATCTCTGCTCTTAGGAATATTCATTGACAGTGAGTTTGCCCTCAACTGTGATTCATAGGTCTTTGAGGCAGATATAAAAATGGGATACCAAACTGCATTCTTGAGATTTATAAAAATTTTATCTTATAATTATTTTAGCTGAACAGTTTCATGGTTGTACCCATTCTCCCATTCTGATAATTTAGCTCTGTATAAATAGATACTGTCTGTCTTCCAAAGAAACAAGAAAAAGTGGAAGATGAAAACTTGTTTCTAAGGAGAAAGACGTTGTCCTTTTGGAGAGTAATGTTATGTAACATAAGTGAGTAGGAGTAATAGCTTTGCCTTATTCCTGGTGCTGAACTAAGCTATTCACTTCTCTTGCCCAACAGTGCAAATATTGTTTAAGCACAAAGTATCAATGGGTTAAGTCCTTGATAATGTAATATTTGGAAAACTTAGCAGTTTTTTCACTGTAAGTCCCAGTAGAAACTAACTCCTGGTGGTGGGCCCCGTGCAGTCTTTCTGTTGGAAATAAATAACATGATCACTTATCAGAAAGAACTATCACCACAAAAGGGAGATCATTGCTCAATCAGGGTGAATTTAAGGATGGGAATTTAAAATTCAACAAATAACGTCAGCTGTTTAGGAATAATTGGTCAAATGGAACATTCAGCCTCACTTGAACGATTTTAGATTATGAGACATGATTTCATCTCAAAAGTTAAATATTGCAAACCCCTGTGAATTTTAAAGTCTAGTAAATAAACCAAAAAAAAAGAAAAAAAAAAAAAAAAGGAAAACTAAGCTGGTTAGAATATAAAAAGATGTTAAAAAATGAAAGTTCACTTCAGGATACGAGCAGATGTGACATTCCAGAAAATATCTGGACTTGATTCTTCCTTCCTCTATGCTGCTCATCATTTCCTTCTAGAAATTGTGTTGTTTCCTCTGCTTGGAATTCTTCCCTCCTTGATTTTCTTATTCAAATCTACCCATACTGGGGGTTTTCTTCTCCAGGAAACCTTCTGTGTCAGAATTTACACTGAGAAATCTCTTCTATAAAATCTGGGAGACTTATTTACATATCAGACCTCTAAACTGTAGTTATCTCATTGCTCAATAGGATTTTAAATAACTAGGGGGTGCCTTTTCTTCCTCCTTTTTTGTCTTCTTCTCTTCCTTCTCTTTTTTATTTTAATTTTTAAATTGAAGTATAGTTGATTTATGCTTCCTTCTTCTCTTTTTCTTTCTTTTTATTCTTCTTCTATTTCATTTGACTGCTGATCCAGTGATAGAGTTCAATATGTTTTCTATTTTAAGGTGCTTAATACAGTTAGAGAAACATATGGTACAGCTGAAAGGTTTGGAGTCAGACAGACTTGGCTTTTAATTAATTTTCTGCCACCTACTAGTTCTTTGACCTTTGGCTAGTTTCTTCTCTTTATTTTTCAGTGACCTCTTTAAAATGATATACCTTTTAGTGTCATTGTGAAAATTAAACTTGATAATGTATGCAACCTGTCATATAGAATGTACTCAACCATGTACTATCTCTTCTTCTCATCATTATTTTACGCATTTGACTTTGAGATGACCCTAATTATTTGTTTGCGTTATGTAAACTTGTATGGAGATTCTAAATGAGAATTTTCTGTCTGATCAGTAAGTGCTTTCTGGAGGTGTTTGAGAAAGTGGAAGATAAAAAGAAACCTGTAGTCAAATAAATGGTCATTTAGGGGATATTAAATGTTTTTCTTTCCAGTTTCCTAATTTTTCTTTCCCTCTCCCTTCTTCTCTTTCTTCCTTCTTTCCTTCATTCTTTCTTGCCTGCCTTTCAAAAAGCATAACACTTATAATCCAGAGGTAAAAAGCATTTAAAGACTTTAATATAGGGACTTCCCTGGTGGTCCAGCAGTTAAGACTCCACGCTCCTGACGCAGGGGGCCCGGGTTCGATCCCTGGTCAGGGAACTAGATCCCACATGCTGCGACTAAGAGTTCGCATGCCGCAGCTAAAGATCCCACATGGGGCAACGAAGATCCTGCACGTGGCAATAAAGGTCCCGTATGTCGCAACTAAGACCCAGCGCAGCCAAATAAATAAATAAATATTTTCTTTTAAAAAGACTTTAATGTAGTAGTTTATAAAGAGGATATAAGTATACAAGTGTAATTCAATTTTATGATATCTCAGACCAAAAAATTGGTATTTCATCACTTCATTCCTTCCTTTAGTTTAACAAACAGCAGTCAGTATGCACATAAATTATTTTGATTGAAAAAGTATATTCTGCAGAAACCCAGGATTGTGAATTTGAAACTGTACTTGGTTCTTATTGGGCACATCTTGCTATCATCTCAAATTTTTATCTAACTCTTGTGGTTCAACTTGACATTTCTTTCTTACATTTCTCACTGATGATTTACATTTCTGATAATGTACAATGTTAAATTTAATTTTTCTAAACTGAATCTAATTTTATTTCTACCCCATATTTCTTTTCACTTAGGTCCATTTGTCTAGCTTCTCTGTCTTTACTAGAATTTGCAACACCATCAGATTTATCATGAACTGAAAATTTCATAATCTTTCTTCCAAACTGTTACTGATGGTGTTAAATGAGATATATTCATTTTCAGTCCTTTAATTGCTTCCTCAGTGGTCTCTATTTTCATTATTATTTCCTTTTTTTAGTAGCCCTCAGAATGGTTTTTACTATATATTATATTTTAATGGAGGCCAATTTAAATTAATTTTTGAATAAAATTTCATGATACACAAATAAAATCTTACCAGAATCGGAATGATTCTGTGATACTTCCCTCACTGTTTTTTTTAAATAAAATTAAAATGTGAAGGAATTGCATTTTTCTCTTATTATGGACCAATGTTGCTTTGTCTTTTTAATTATGTTTTAATATCTTTCATTGTTTTCTCTTGCTTTTCATTTGATCACTCCAGAATTGAAAAGTTTTGTACACTAGAAAGTATGGATAGGATTAGCCTAGCTTTATTTCAATTTTCAGCAATATGTTTAATACCATGTTTCTTGAGAAAAATTTACTTGGTTGACTTTTATATTAACTACTTTAGTATAAGAGAGAAAGCCCTATACTTTTGGGACCCTAAAATAACCTTGGTTAATTTAGAAACAGTGTTTCTAATTACTGAACTTTTTCTAACGTTGACCATAACACTTATTTCTAAACTTTTCTCATATTCATATAAACAAATTTGTGTTTATTATTGATCCCATGACCTAATTTTTCTCTCTGGGCCATTTTTTTTTTCTTTAGGAAGAAGATGCATTTTCAGAATACCTAATGACCAGATAAATTAAAAAATATTTCCAGCATTAAAATTTTAGTTGCACCTGTAGTCACCTTTTTTGGGCCAAAAGTTTGGAATAATTTTGCCTAAAGCAAGGCCCTTTTTATTACTTTCTTACTTGGTACTTAAAAAAAATATTGCCATCTGAAACGGGCAACCTTCCCTCAGACTTAATGTATATACTTAAGATTAATTGTAAAATCCCAACTTAAAGTACTTGGGGATCTGCTTTCAGTACCAGCAAGCGCTAATGGAAAGGAAAACATTTGAAAGAGGGCATACCCAAGAAAGATTTAAATATAAAGCTAGTCAGTAACCCTAATCTTACTTTATGTTTATTATTTTAATTACTGTGTGGTGGATTTTAATTACTCTTTGCCCTTGCCATTATTGATTATTTTTTTCATTTGGCTTCTTTTGGTACCAATTTAAGGAAATGTTTTCTAAGAAGTAAAGCACTTTTAGGATATTGTGATTTTTAATTGTACAAACAACAACTATTCAATCAGAGACTTATAGTCAGAGATTTCTTTTAATTTCTTAATTCCTTGCTGTAAATGGGTACTTGCCTATATTTAATAAAACTTATATTTCCATTGCTGAGAGCTAGTCTTATTCAAAATTTAAAATTAAACCAAGTTTTCTTTAAGGCTTCTAGCCTCTATTTAAATCATTCCTTTTGGATATTTAACAGCTTAGTAACCAGGTACTAGGAGTGTTCATCTCTTGTATCCAATAGATCTGGCAAAGACTCTACATGGTTCCAAAATTTTCCTTTCTGCAAGAGTAAAACTTGCCTGTGTTATGTTCCTTTGGTTCCTTGAACCTAGTTATAGTAGATTGTGTTAAATTATGTGATCTAATTTATGTTAATGTGTAAGCTAGCCAAGATATTGTAAATTTCACTCCAAAGAGTTCTTCCTCTATCTTACCAATAGGGAGAATTTCAGAAGGCATGACTTAATGGTAGAAGAGGTAAATTTGGTCATACTGATATATATCATGTCTCCCACATCATAACCCATCTATATCTGCCTATTTTTCTCACAAGTAAAATCAGTTCTGTTGAGCAGACTTCAGTGTTAGGGGCTCATCTGGGTTAACTGAACCTGATCATGTTTATCTCATGAGATTTTAATTGGTTTGATATAAGTAGGATGCATTATGCATTCAATCCAAAATTAGTGATAATCTGTCTATGGAGTACAATATAGTTATTGATTGCATTTATCATGTTTTAACATACTAGAAACTCAATAACTATTTCTAAAATTTTAAAATTTAAAATTTAATGTATTTTGAATAGGAAATCATTTATATGGCTCAAACATTCAAAAACTGTAAAATGAGAGCAGTGAAAATTTCCTTTAAGCCAATGTTTCTCAGCCATCTAATTTTTCTCCATATAAGCAACCAAAGTTGTCCCTTTGTTCGTATCCTTACAGAAATGTTATATGCATATATAGTCAAGCACATAAATACACACACATCCTTGTTTATCTTTTAAAAACAAAGTGTAGAATATTAGAGTCATATGTATCAGAGATCACTATTTCATATTAGTACAAAAAAGATCTTGGTTATCCTTTTACTATGGATGTAATGTATAAATATACCACAGTTTATTTAACTAATCCCCTATTGATGGATATTAAGGGTTTTTCTAAACATGCTAGTGCAAATAACCCTATATTGAATAACCATGTATGTAAGTTGTTTTCACCCATCTGAGTTGAAATAAGTAGCTGTTGAATGAATAATATTTTATTTGATGTCTTGCCTTATTTAGTTTAGATAAGTTTGATTTTCTTTTTACTGAGTCAAATTTGTAAGCATTTCCAGTTAAAACAATTTTTTTTGTCACTAAAAAAAAAAGGAAGTTATACTTTTTCTGAACTACCTTTTAAAGAATGAAGTGTTAAATGGTTGATTTAATTAAATTTAAGAATAAGGAGGGGCTTCCCTGGTGGTGCAGTGGTTGAGAATCTGCCTACCAATGCAGGGGACACGGGTTCGATCCCTGGTCTGGGAAGATCCCACATGCCGCAGCGCAACTAAGACCTTGCACCACAACTACTGAGCCTGCGCTCTAGAGCCCATGAGACACAACTACTGAGCCTGAGTGCCACAACTACTGAAGCCCACGCACCTAGAGCCTGTGCTCCACAACAAGAGAAGCCACCACAATGAGAAGCCCGTGCACCGCAACAAAGAGTAGCCCCCGCTCACTGCAACTAGAGAAACCCGGCGTGCAGCAACGGAGACCCAACACAGCCAAAAATAACTAAATAACATAAATTAATTAAAAAAAAAAAAGAATAAGGAAAACCCATTTGATGTTGGATTTTACCACTTAAACTAGTATAGTATGAAAAAAATTAGAACACAAGAGATTTCCAGGACAATTTTCTATAGTAAACCAAAGAATCAATGAAGGGGGGAAAAAAGCTTTTCTTCTTAGTTCTAAATCCAGTTACAATAGTTATGAATCTGGATATGGCAAAGTTTTTGGTTTTCTTGCTTCCCAGGCTTGGTGTTTACTATGAGAAAGAAAAGCAGGAACTCTTTTGGGGTTGATTACATTATGGATATATGGAAAGACTCACAACATTTCTCTTCCTATAATCACAATTTCACCTCCTAATGCGGTGCACACCTGTGCCTTGTTGGCAGTTGTCAATGGGAAGTCACACATCGCGTACTTCCAGTAAGGGAGGAAATTAGTTTTTTTCAGTATATGTCCTTTCAGATGACGCTGAATGTTTCTTACTGAAGATCTGCAAACTAAATAAATAAAAAGTCAGAAGAGAAACTGTGAACAGAATTCAGTGCAAAGAGTGTCTGGCTTGATGGGTACAGATCTGCATGCCATGGGTAATGGAATCATAATGACTTTAGTAAATGCTCATGTTTCAGTTTATTTAAAATTTAATAGCAATTCAAGGAAGAAAGCTTTAGAGTAAAATTATGTATACTAACTCTGCACTTTGCATGAATTTTCAGGCTGGCTCAGCTAAACAATAGGATGTGGCAGTGCATTCATTTGCCATATGAGTTCAACATTGTCTTCCTCCACCCCCCCCCCGCCCAGCCTACACTGAAAATGCTTTGCAGCTGTGTGACTTTTCCATTTCAGACTGTGTCTGAATTTCTCCTCTGTCAGTTTTATCTTGGGTTCTTGAAACAGTTATTTTCCCTGATATTTTTTAGCTTCCTAGGTATTTAGTATTTTTTTCATTTTGTCTTAACAGTTATTATTAGCTACTTTCAAGCTATCTCTCCTATTTATGACTTTCTTTTATATGTTTTACTATTTGGACTGTGATTGCTTGAATGTGTTCTGCTACCTCTTTAATACAACTAATATCTGCATATAAGGGGAACTTACTGTATTTATGTATTAATTTGTCAAGTTGGATTATTCCACAAGCAGTTGAGAGATATGCTTAGAGAAAAAAACAAAGAAGGGAAATCATTCAAAATTTTATTTGAAGTCATAGATGTTTCACAGTTAAACCAAAAAGTAGTCATGGTTAGAAAACTCAAAATTTTGTTGGCATTTCTTATACTTATTTTATGACTTAGTGTTGTTTTTATTTGGAATTATATCTGAAGGGTACCATGAAGTCTCTTGTGACAGTTAGGATCTTTTAAAATTTTAATCTGATCCTGCTCATGCATTCTCCCAAGCAGTATTTCCTCTTCCCAAATTCCCAGATATTAAAAAAGAGAAAAGCTATTTTTACCTTTCCAATGTCTGTCTTGCCTATCTCCCTTTTTTGGGATGGCTGTTGTGTCTAGGCAGCAAAAGGAATCATAGTTCTGAAATCTTGGTCTATTTCAGGGATTGGCAAATGATGGTCATGAGCCAAATCCAGTTCACACCTGTTTTTCTTTGGCCTGACTAGTAAGAACGGTTTTATACGTTTTAATGATAGAAAAAAATGAAAAGATGAGTAATATTTCATGACATAAAAATTGTACAGAATTTGGAGTCTTTTACTTCCAGGATGAGGGAGTAGATGAACTTTTGGGTATTCCTTCTACTAAGTATATCTAAAAACATTACGTAAAAAACAAACAAAAAGACCCTGAAAATTAGAGTGAAAAAGGCAGACTAAAGTCCTTCGTACCCAAGAAATAACACTGTCATGAGTTCCTTCAATTTTCTTTTTGCCTCATATAGCCTACACTCAGAGGTGAAGAAGCCAGAAGCCTGGAAATGTCAATGGTTAGATGACAATGACAACATCAGCAACAACAACAGCAACAAAAGCCTGATCTCTCTAGCCAGGACAGGGGCAGCCTAGCAGGAAAGAAAAGTTTTAGACAATAACTAGTGTACTGTAGCCAAACATCACAGAAAAAACTGTAGTCCAACTTCCAATCCTGCCAGCAAAGGCCAAGTAGGGAACTCTTAGAGGCTGTAATAAGGCACCCCAACCTTCCTGCTTGGGTGATGTCAGAGAAGGCTGAGTAGGGAGCTAGGACTTTCATCCCTGCTTGAAGGTAGTGGGTCCCCACTTCCATCCCCCAACCATCTTTGGCGACCATATGGGAATCCTGGACCCTTATTCAGTAGTAATAAGGCAGTCCTCCTCCCCGCTGGGGTGATGTCAGAGGAGGCTTAGTGGATATTTGGGACTTTCACCAGTACCCAGGTGTAATGAGGCCACCCCTCACCATCTCATGGTGTCCCATGCACTCCTACTCCTCCCAGCCAAGGTAGTATTAGTGGAGGCCTAGTGGAGAGCCAGAACTCCCACCCCTGCCAGCAGTATCAAGGAGCCCCTCCTGCTGTCAAGTGTTAGTGGTCTTCAAGTGGAGAACCTGTACTTCTACCCTCACCTCACAGTAATGAGGTGGTGTACCCCACTTCCTTTGCTGGAGTGTGTCAGGAAAAATCTAACTAAAAATAGAAGGTTAAAATAATATCCAGTATCTCATAATGTAATACTGAAAATGTCTAGTTTCCAAAATTTGAATTAAAAAAGGCAATCAATAGATATCAAGATGACAAAAATTTTAGAATTATCTGACAAAGACTTTAAAGGAGTCATCATAAAAATGCTTTCAGCAATTACAAACACAGTTGAAACAAATGAAAATATAGAAAGTCTAAAATGAAACATAAATATTCAGCAAAGAAATAGAAGATATAAAGAAGAACCAAATACAAATGTTAGGACTGAAAAAACAGAATAACTGACATAAATAACTCAATGGGAGGACTCTAACAGAATAGAAGGGTCAGAGGAAAGTATCAGGGAACTTGAAGATAGAAAATAAAAATTACCCAGTCTGAAAAATAGAGGTAAAATTGACTGAAAAGAATAAATAAACAGAGCCTCAAGGACATGGGGGGACAACCAAAGATCTAACATTTATGTCATTGGAGTCCCTTCAGAAGGAGAGGAGAAAGATGGTGGGCCTAGAAAAGCAGTCAAAGAGATAATGACTGAAAGCTTCCTATTTTAAATATGTTAAAAGTCAGTCAAGAAGTTGTTCTAACCCCAAACCCCCCCAAAATCTATGCTGACACATTATAGTCAAACCTCTGAAAATTAAAGAAAAAGAAAAATCTTGAAAACAATGAGAGCAAAGTGACTCCTTAATAATAGGAACAAACAATTCAAATAACAGTATATTTCTTATCAGAAACCATGGAGGCCAGAAGAAAATAGTGCATATTTTTCAAGTCCTAAAAGAAAAGGACTATCAAACTAGAATTCTATATCTGGTGAAAATATTCTTCAGAAATGAAAGGGAAATCAAGATATTCTCAGATGAAAGATAATGAGAATAATTTGTCATAACAGACCTACTCTGAAAGAATGGCTAAAGAAAACTCTCTAAATAGAAAATAAATGATAAAAGAAGGAAATATTGAAACATTAAGAAAGAATAACCATGGGACTTCCCTGGCAGTCCATTGACTCAGCTTTTTCACTGCTGTGGCCCGGATTTAATCCCTGGTCGAGGTACTAAGATACTGCAAGCTGCAGAGCTCAGCCAAAGGGAAAGAAAAAAAAGAAGAAGGAATAAACAACATGTGTGACAAGAACAGAATTATGGGTGAATACTGTAAATTTTCCTTCTCCTTTTGAGGTTTCTAAATTATGTTTGACGGTTAAAGCTAAGATTATAGTATTGCATGTTTCTATAGGTATGTATAGGAAATATTTAAGGTAATTATATTATAAATGAGGGAAAGTAGAGGGATGAAAGGGAGATAAAGTTCCTACATTTTACTCAGACTGGTAAAATGTTAACACCAGTAGACCGTGAGGAGTTATTTATATATAATGTAATACATAGAACTATTACTTAAGAAAAAAAAAAAAAAACCAATACAATGAGCATACTGAAAAACACTGTAGGAAAATCAAAATGGAATTTTAAAAGAATGTTCAAGTAACCCTTAGTAAGACAGGAAAAAGGATGAACAAACAGAAACCAAAAAATAAAATGTCAGACTTAAGCTGTAACATAGCAATAATTACACTAATGTACATGGTCTAAACATACCAATTAAAAGACAGAGACTTGTACAGTGAATTAAAAAAAAAAACAAACCCAAAAACGTGGGCCTGCTTTTATGTTGTCCACAAAAACTCACTTCAAATATAACAAAAAAGGTTAATCTTTATAGATTATGCAAACATTAGTATATTAATATCAGATATGTTACAGTCCTAAGTGGTATGAACCAAACAATAGAGCTACAAACTATGTGAGGCAAAAAGTGATTGAACTTAAAGAAGAAATAGACATATCCATGATTATAATTGGAGATTTCAACACCCTTGTATTAGTTTCCTAAGGATTGCATAAAAAAAAGTCGCGGGCTTCCCTGGCATAGGGAATGCAGTGGTTGAGAATCTGCCTGCCAATGCAGGGGACACGGGTTCGAGCCCTGGTCTGGGAGGATCCCACGTGCCACGGAGCGGCTGGGCCCGTGAGCCACAATTACTGAGCCTGCGCGTCTAGAGCCTGTGCTCCGCAACGAGAGAGGCCGCAATGGTGAGAGGCCCGCGCACTGCGATGAGGAGTGGCCCCCACTTGCCGCAACTGGAGAAAGCCCTCACACAGAAACGAAGACCCAACACAGCCATAAATAAATAAATAAATAAATAATTAAAAAAAAAAAAAAGTCACAAACTTGGCAGCTTAAAACAAAAGAAATCTATTCTCTCTCAGTTTTGGAATCCAGAAGTCTGAAATCAAGTTGATGGCAGAATTGTTTTCTTCTGGAGACTCTAAGGAAGAATCTGTTCCATGCTTCTCATCTAGCTTCTGGTGGTTGCCATGAATTCTTGGCATTCCTTGACTTACAGACACTGCAGTCTCTGTTCCCATTTTTACATAGCCTTCTGCTCTGTGTCTCTGTGTGTCAAATATCTCTCTGTGCCTTTCTCTAATAAGGACCCCTATCATTGATTTTAGGATCCATCCTAAATTCAGGATGATCTCATCTCAAGATCCTTAACTTAATTGCATCTTCATAGCCTCCCCCCAACCCCCTGCAGCCTTCTTTTTTAAAAATAAGGTCACATTTACCACTTCTAGGGTGAAGATATCTTTTTTGAGGCTGCCATTTAACCCATTATAACTCTTGTAACAGCAACTGACAGAGCAAATAGAAAATTGGCAAGGATGAAATAACTCAACAACACCATCAACCAACAAGTTATAATCAACATATATAGAGCATTACACCAAACAACAGCAGAATACACATTCCTTTCAAATGTCCACAGAACATGTACCAAGATAGACCACCTTCTACGTATAAAACAAGCCCCAACAAATTTAGAAGGATTGAAATCATATAGAATTTGTTCTTTTACCACAATAGAATGAAACTAGATATCAGTAACAGAAAGATAACAGGAAAATCTTTAAATACTTGGAAACATACACAGTTCTCAACAACATACTTCTAGATAATTTATAGGTCAAGGAGAAAGTCTCAAGGGAAATTAAGAAATAAAACATTGAATTAAATGAATATTAAAACACAACCAACAAATTTGTGGGGCACACAGCAGCTCTGAGAAGGACATTTATAACACTAATGCTTACATTAGATAAGCAGAAAAGTCTCAAATCAATAATCTAAGATCTCTTGTCAAGCACCTAGAATAAAAAGACCAAACTAAACCCAAAGCATGAAGAAGACAGGAAATAATAAAGATAAGCACAGAAATCAAGAAAATTGAAAACAGAAAAACAGTAGAGAGCATAGATGAAACAAAAAGCTAGCCCTTTGAGAAGATCAATAAAATTGACATACCTCTAGCAAGACTGACAAAAGAAAAAGAGAGAAGACAAAACATTACCACTATCAGGAATAAAATAGGGGCTATCACTATAGACACTTCAGATGTCAAAAAGATAATGAAGGAATACTACAGTCTTGTGTCTACACAGGAATTTGACAACTTAGATGATTTAAATTCCTCAAAAAGCACAATTTTGTCAGTTCACCTGGTATGAAATAGAACATTTGAATAGCTCTATAAATATTAAGGAAATTAAATTTTTGACTTAAAAACCTCTGAAATAAAATATCCAGGCCCAGATGTTTTCACTGGAGAATTCTACTAAAAGTTAAAAAAATTAATGCCATTTTAATGCAGTCTCTTTCAGAAAATAGAAGAGGAGGAACATTTCCTAACTCAATTTATGAAGCTAGTAGTACCTGGATACCAAAATCAAAGGCAGTTAAAAAGAAGAAAAGAAAGAAAACTATAGAATAATGTCTATACCATGGAATACCACTGAGCAATAAAAAGGAACAAATGTGATACATGCAAAACTTGGATGAATATGCAGAAAATTATGCTGAATAAAGAGAGCTAATACCCAAAGTTGTATGATTTCATTTATATAACATTCTTGAAATGATAAAATTATAGAAATGGAGAATAAATTAATGGTTGCTAGGAGTTAAGAATGGGGGTATATGTGAAAAGTGGGTGTGGCTATAAAAGGACAACAGGGTGTTCTCTGTAGTGATGGAAATGTTCTGTATCTTGACTATATCAATATCAATATCCTGGTTGTTGTATTATGCTAGGCTAGAGTTTCATAAGGTGTAGCCATAGGGGAAATAGGGTAAAGAGTCTATTGGACCTCTCTTATTGCTTACAACTTAAGTGAATCTACAATTATCTCAAAATGTTTTAAAAATTATAGGAAATTCTAATTTCTGTGTCCATAAATAATGGACAGTACCTTGTTTAGGATTTCTTTTCATTCAACAAATATTTATTAAATGATTATTATGCCATGCCCTAGAAATTCAGGATCATCAAGGCAGACAGTTTTAACTCTCTTATAACTTAGATTCTATGGGAAGAAATAGGCAACATATAAGTAAACAAATAAGATAATTTCAGATAATAAAAAGTTGTGAAGAAAATAAAGCAGTGTGAGAAGATAGCGAGGGGTAGTATGGTGGTTGGACGTAGACTAGGCAGGCAGAGATGTTCTGTCTGTGGAAGGGACTGCTTCACTGTGCCCCCTATGGGAAAGTAAGAGAAAATCTGGGGAAGAGCATCCCAAGCCTTTTTTCTAGCAATTACCAAAGGTGTAAGTTGCTGTTTGCTTATAAAGTTTATAAACTTTGCTATAAAGTTTGCTTATAAAGTTTAGCTTGATTGAACAACAGAAATGTGGCTAGTGTGGCTGGTGTATGAGATGAATTTGAAGAGGTCTCAGAGGCCAGGTTAGATGGGGTCTCATAGGCCATGATGACAATGCGTTTAGATTTTACCATAAATGCAGAAAAAACATTGGAAGATTTTAAGCAGAGGAAAAACATGAACTGATTTATGTTTTTAAAAGATCATGTTGACTGCTTTATGGAAAATGGAAAATTTAAAGCAAAGAAATTAGTAAAGTCACTCTTATAATAATTTGGGGAAGAAATGATGAAGTCTACCCATATCTCTTCAAATTGAATTAATTAAAAGTGCATGTTAAGTGAATAAAGGAAGGGAAGGATAGAGTATTGAAAGTAAACATTGGAAGTGGTTACTTATTTCAAAAGCCCTCTGTAGGAACAAGAACATAAGTAATGGAGTCTTAGCTCATAGTCATTTGACCAGTTGAGGGCTGAGTCTCCTGGGAAATCAAAAGGAGAGGAAGGTTTTTGTGCTATCATCAAGTATCAAGGATTGCTTGCAGAGTAGTGTGGTGTGTAGTGTGTAGTATACCTACTAGTCAGGGTTCTCTAGAGAAGCAGAGTCAATAGGATATATATTTATATTCATATTCATATTTATATTCAGTCATATTCATATATAGAGAGATATGGAGAGAAAGAGATTGATTTATTTTAAAAAATTGGTTTACACAGTTGTGGAGACTGGCAGGTTCAAATCTGCATGCTAAGCAGGCTCCAGGCTGGAAACTCAGGGAAGAATGGTTGTTGTAGCTTTAAGTCTAAAGGTAAACCGCAGGCAGAATTCCCTCTTACTCAGGAAAGGTCAGTCTTTGTTTCATGGCCTTCAACTGATTGGATGAGGCCCATGCACATTATAAAGGATAATCTGCTTTACTCAAAGTCTACTGATTTAAATGCTGATCTCCTTTAAAAAAATACCTTCACAGAAACATCCAGATGTATTTGACCAAACATCTGTGTACTCTGGCCTAGCCAAGCTGACACATAAAATTAAGCATCATACTTAGGGAAGTTGAATTCTATTGTTACATAACACAGCCTTGAAGAGACCATGTATGCCATGCATAAGAATCTCAGCAGTAATAGGTGGAGACAGATGATAGTGCTCAGAGGAACACACTTTGACTTTGGGGCTGCACAAGTCTTGTCATAACCCTTTTTGAGGGTATGGATAGAGCCTTGGAGATAAAAACCAAGATTACATTTATCAGCTGCCTGGAAAGATGAAGGCTTAGAGTTTGCTTTAAGTTGATTCAAAGAAAATAAGGAAATGTGATTCATTTTCCATACTCAAGTTTGTGGACTAAGTGTTAAACATAATGCAGGATGCCAAAGATGGTAAGACTGGTTCACAAGTTAGGTTTTAATTTTATGAGAAAATACCCACTTACAAAGGCACAGGTAATATCTCTATTATTTGTACTGACAGAATAAGGGTGTGTGGAGGTCTCTCTTATTGCTAATTCTAGTCAACTTTGGTTCTTTTTTCTGAGAATCAGAAAATAAGAATGATGATTCTCAGAGTTTTTTTCAGAGCTCTCATTACAACAAATATGCATTGATCATCACCTATTCATAAAACACTGGGCTAAGTAAGTGCTCAGGGCAACATAAAGAGATAATTTCTGCACTGAAGGAATTAACACCTTAGGTGGGAGGTGAAAAAGCAGTCAGTGTAGCTATTTGCCACTTTGACTTTTAGGTCAGACAAATAGGGGTTACAATTCCCCACTTAAACTAATTACTAGCTTTATGTACTTGGGCAAGTAACTTGTTCTCTTTGAGACCATTTTCTGATCTGTAAAATGGTAATAATACCATGGATCTGCATGTTACACTGAGTTACTTTCTAAAGTAAAAGGTGGGATGATAATCCCATGTAACCAATATTATGCTTAAAAATATCCCATCACTTATGAAATACTGCACCCACAATTTTTTTTGTGTGTGTGTATATATATATATTGTACCTACTATACACTAAAATTTAACAGTCACTATACTGGACTAAATGAAAGAATTAAAAGAAAGTCTGTAAGCAAATGTCTGGGCATTCAACCATTTGATTTTTTTAGATGGCTATCAATCCCCAGTAAAAAATAGGAAGTTAGGGGCTTCCCTGGTGGCGCAGTGGTTGAGAGTCTGCCTGCCAATGCAGGGGACACGGGTTCGAGCCCTGGTCTGGGAGGATCCCACATGCCGCGGAGCGACTGGGCCTGTGAGCCACAACTACTGAGCCTGCGCGACTGGAGCCTGTGCTCCGCAACAAGAGAGCCCGCGATAGTGACAGGCCCGCGCACCGCGATGAAGAGTGGCCCCCGCTTGCCACAACTGGAGAAAGCCCTCGCACAGAAACGAAGACCCAACACAGCCAAAAATAAATAAATAAATAAATAAATAAATATAAAAAAAAAGAAAAAAAAAAATAGGAAGTTAGGTAGAGAATTTTTTTTTTAACATCTTTATTGGAGTATAATTGCTTTACAATAGTGTGTTACTTTCTGCTTTATAGCAAAGTGAATCAGCTATACATATACATATATCCCCATATCTCCTCCCTCTTGCTTCTCCCTCCCACCCTCCCTATCCCACCCCTCTAGGTGGTCACAAAGCATTGAGCTGATCTCCCTGTGCTATACGGCTGCTTAGGTAGAGAATTATTAAAGGTTCTGGTTGCTTCAAGGATTTTCTTCATATTAAGTCTTTTTAATTATATGCTTGTGCTTATAGATTTGCTTTTACTGTGAGAATTAAGTGAATATTGGAATAGCTACATTTTTTTTTAAGGGGCTGAGGGAGAGGAGGTTTGTGGGGAATATGTTCTGAAGCAAGTTGAATTGCAACTTCAGTGTTATAGGACTGTTGTGCAGGGTAAATAAATACTTAGGTGAATCACCTATTATCACACCTGACACAGGATAAACACTCAGATGCTAACTATTTTTTGTTATTTTAATTAATTTTTTGTTGTAGAAGTATCAATAATTTAATCATCACAAGGCTGGTTGGCAAGGTGATGTTTATAGCCCCATTCAGACTTAAATTCTCTGATCTTGAACATTTTTAATTTATAACACATGATCTATTTTGACAATCTATTTCCACACCTGTATAGAATATTCTGAAAAAGGAAAAAATAACTCCTGGTTTGGAAGTCAGGAAAGACCTCATGGAAGAGGGAGTGTTTGAAGAACTTGAAGAACTAGTGGGGGACCCTTGAAGAACTAGTGATTCCTTGATGGATACAGAGAGTGATTTTGGTAGCCACCTTTTGTTGAACAGTCACTCATCTCCCCACTCTAACCCTTCCCCACTTCTAGGAGTCAGAAACCTGACTCCAGACCAGGAGCTCGCTTCCCCAACTTTCCTTGCAGCTGGACATAGACATGTGATACAATCCTGGCCAATGAGCTGTAGGGTGGCTTCTAGGAGATCTTTCCTTCCTGATTATCAGAGAGGAAGGAGAAGGAGGGAGGGAGGGAGAGAGAAAGAAACTAGTTTTCCCCATGAGCACAAAAATAATAGAAAATATTTATGTAATGCTATTTGCCAGGTACTGTGTTAAGATTTTTACAGTTTTTCATATTGGAATATTAAATCTCCACTTTATATATATTGTCATTAAATCCTAGATACTATTTTTATCTCTATGTTATAGATGAAAAAACTAAAGCTCAGAGAACTTATGTACATTCTGAAGGTCATAAAACAGAAGTAGATTTTGAACTCAGTCTAATTCCAGTAGATATAGTCTTGACTATTATGCTATGTAATGAACCCCAACAAATTGGTGATGATACAACTGAAAGAAGGAGAACACTAGCTCCTTGAAAATTTTTGTGACAGAAAATTAACCAAAACATGAAACTGGGTTCCTCTGCATTTATAGAATTTTGGAATATTTAAGGTCTTAATTGTTTAGCTCACTGTTAGGTGGATTTTCTGTTACTTGCAAGCAATAAAAGATAATTTTGGGATTCCTTAGGTGGTACTGGTGGCAGTGTTGGAGTTAGAAATGAACATTTCAGGCAGGGAGAACAGCATGAACAAATTCAAGGATGGGCTGGGTTTAGAGGATAGCTATTAACCTCCATTTGCTGAACCAGAGTCCATGTGATAGAGCTGTAGGAAGTGAGTCCTGAAATACGGAAAGAGACCTAAGGTAACAACATCTTATTCCAATTTTCACTAATTTCAGGCAGAATTTCTCTTTAAGGTCATTGAACTTGGGAGCAATAAACTTAGAACATTGCTTTAAGAAAAGCAACCCGGTAATACAGAAGGTCTTTCTTCTAAGGGTATGGACAAAGTGACAATTACATTTCATAAATGTGGCCAGAAAGAAATTTGTATGCCATATGTAATTGAAGAATTATCTCTAGCCTTGAATTCTAGTTATAGCTTTGCAAATCTCTAAGAAAAAATTATGCCAGGAATATGTGCTACCCATTATGTTTGCATGGAGATGTTTGATTTCTCACTATTATCTCTTTAATCCATTGCAAAATGTTTTAGAGCAAAATTACTTCCATTATCAAGTCCTCAAATCGTTTTT
The DNA here is from genome assembly GCF_949987535.1 of Balaenoptera acutorostrata. Lineage (NCBI taxonomy): Eukaryota > Metazoa > Chordata > Mammalia > Artiodactyla > Balaenopteridae > Balaenoptera > Balaenoptera acutorostrata. Next base: position 88,023,526 of record NC_080065.1, read on the forward strand.
CTGAGAAACCATGTAATGTACTGCTTCATATGTCCCCTGTCTAATGAAACACTACAGCAAAGGCTCTAAATCAAACCTATGCTTTTTACTTTTTGAGTAATAGTCCTCCTATTTTGCAGAGACTGAAGGACAGAGCACATGTATCATCAAGATTGGCTGTTTTCTTTTTAACATTGCTTCTCTTTTCCTGAACATTCTTTTAATGCCAGAGGCAGTGTAGTATAAGGAAAAAAGTATAGGATTTGATTTAAACAGAACTAATTTCTAATCTGGCTCTAACTTTTCTGTTATATGTCCTTGGATAAATTCTACTTAGGCACTTCAATCTTTAGTTTTCTTATTTATAAAATGGAAATAACTCTTCCCTTGTGAGGAATAAATGAGACAATATATGTGTTCAATAAATGCTAAACTTCTTTCCCTCTTTGTTGAATCATAATGAATAAGCATAGGTAATTATTAGGATATTTTGGAAAATATCCTTGTAATCTAAAACATCAGTTAGAATTATTTAGAAAAAAAAGGAATTGAGTCATTTTGAGACTCTAAATGTTATTTTCTACTATGGTTCAGCATCAAGTGTTTGCTTCTTTTGGAACTCTTTGTTCCTTTAAAATTCTTATATTACATTGATTTGAAGAAAACTTAACGCAGAATTTTTGTTTCTAAAAGATAACTTTCTGGTGTACTCATCTGCTGCCAAGACAGCCACTATCAAATGGTAGCAAAATGGAAAACCAAATGAAACATGGAGGGCATTCATTGTGTTCCAACTGCACTGATTAGTTATTTGAAAAGCAAAGATGATTTTATCATAGATTCACAAGCAAATTCTTACTAAATTTGAATTTATGTCTATAGATGGATGATATCAAATTTTCACTTTGTTTTGACATAAAGCAACCATGATGCTTAACAGTGACCCACCTACAAGAGGATGATAAAGAAATGAGGCAGTTGATCAAATGAAAATCAGTCATTGAGTGAAATATAAATCTGATTTACTGTGATACTCACCTCTGGTTTGATTTGCATGAGTATCTCTGTGTCTGGAAATTCCAAATGTATCTACTGAAAGCAGGTGCTTTAGCAGTTCTGAATTTAGGGATATTCTGAGCACCAAAGTTCAGGAACTAGGGAGACCCACAAGCAAAGGTATGAGATAAATAAATGTAAATGTACCCAGGAAAAATTTTCTCACTAATATACTATTTTCATAGGACTGATAACTTCTAAGAAGAGCAACAAAATTAAAATAATCTTTGGAAATTTAAAGCAGTGTTGTAATTTCCTGCTAAATAAATGTTGATTTAATTTTGACATTGGGTATCTAAAATTGGTTTTGCCATGTGTCATTCAGAGCTGAATTTATCCCACAGAGGTTTAAGTAAATTGTTGGTAAATATAGTGTCAGTATAGTAGTGATGATGGAAGGAAAATTATAAAAACCTATGCATTTCAAACTTTTAAAAATTATGTGGCACAATTATATTGCATATTCTGGATAGAGGGTTATAGTCCCATAAACATCCAAAAGGATTGTAGATGCAGTATTAAGATATAAAGAAAGCCTCTGAAAAGCATTTTTTTTTTGTTTTTTCCCACATGAGTTTTTTTTAATTGAAGTATGGTTGATTTACAACGTTGTATTAGTTTCAGGTATATAGAAAAGTGATTCAGTTATATACATATATGTATACATATGTATACATATTTATGTATGTATATATATATGTATATATATATATATATATATAACTGAATCACTTTTCTGTATATATATATAAAAAACTGGGCATCCTCGTCTTGTTCCTGATCTTATAGGGAATGCTTTCAGCTTTTCACTGTTGATGATGTTGGCTGTGGGTTTGTCATATATGGCCTTTATTATGTTGAGGTGTTCCCTCTATGCCCAGTTTCTGGAGAATTTTTTTTTTTTTATTATAAATGGATGTTGAATTCTGTCAAAAGCTTTTTCTGCATCTATTGAGATGATCATATGGTGTTTATTCTTCAATTTGTTAACGTGGTGTATTATATTGATTGATTTGCGGATATTGAAAAATCCTTGAATCGCTGGGATAAATCCCACTTAATCATGGCATATGATCCATTTAATGCATTGTTGGATTTGGTTTACTAGTATTTTGTTGACGATTTTTGCATATGTGTTCATTAGTGATATTGGCCTGTAATTTTCTTTTTTAGTGACATCTTTGTCTGATTTTGGTATCAGGGTGATGGTAGCCTCATAGAATGAGTTCAGGAGTGTTCTTTCCTTTGTGGTATTTTGGAGTAGTTTCAGAAGGATAGATGTTAACTCTTCTGTAAATGTTTGATAGAATTCACCTGTGAAGCCATCTGGTCCTGGACTTTTTTTGTTTGTTGGGAGTTTTTAAATTACTGTTTCAATTTCAGTACTGGTAATTGGTCTGTTCGTATTTTCTATTTCTTCCTGGTTCAGTCCTGGGAGATTGTACCTTTCTAAGAATTTGTCTATTTATTCTAGGTTGTCCATTTTATTGCTGTATTGTTGCTTGCAGTAGTCTCTTATGATCCTTTGTATTTCTGTGGTGTCGGTTGTACCTTCTCCTTCATTTCTGATTATATTGATTTGAGCCCTTTCCCTTTTTTCTTGATGAGTCTGGTTAAAGGTTTATCTTTTCAAAGAACCAGCTTTTTCTTTCATTGATCTTTTCTATTGTTTTTTTTTTTTGTTCTTGTCTCTATTTCATTTATTTCGGCTCTGATCTTTATGAGTTCTTTCCTTCTACTAACTTTGGGTTTTGTTTGTTCTTCTTTCTCTAGTTGCTTTAGGTGTAAGGTTAGGTTGTTTATTTGAGATTTTTCTTGTTTCCTGAGGTAAGCTTGTATTGCTATAAACTTCCCTCTTAGAAATGCTTTTGCTGCATCCCAGAGGTCTTGGATTGTCGTGTTTTCATTTTCATTTGTCTCTAGGTGTTTTTTAATTTTCTCTTTGATGAAAATCATTTTAGATTCAGCAAATAACAGGGTTTGCAAAGGATTGTCTGATCCTACTCATTTCACAGAAGCAGAGACTGAGGCCCTAAAGTGAATTGTGTTAAATCACCACAATGCCAAGTGTTATAAAGATTGTCCAAATTAGGTAAGCAATCACTGTCATCAAATTATTTACATGTGAACATCAATTACAGGGAGAAACTTGAAGGTAATGGTCTTTTCAAATGTAGTTTACACAGGAAAGAGAAGATATGAGAAGGTAAAGAGAAAAGGACAGATGGCAAAGAAGCATGTGAAAAGATGCTTCACATCATATGTCATCAGAAAATGCAAATTAAAACAACAACGGTACCACTACACACCTATTAGAATGCCCAAAATTCAGGACATTGATAACACCAAATGCTGGAGAGGATGTGGGGCAACAGGAACTCTCATTCATTGCTGACGGGAATTCTGAATGGTACGGCCACTTTGGAAGACAATTTGGCAGTTCTTACAAAACTAATCATACACTTTCCATGTGATTCAGCAATTGCACTCCTTGGTATTTCACCAAAAGAGCTGAAAACTTACGTTCACACTAAAACATGCACACAAATGTTTTTAGCAGCTTTAATCATAATTGCCAAAATATGCAAGCAACCATGAGTCCTTCAGTAGGTGAGTGGATAAACAAACTATGGTACATTCAGACAATGGAAAATTATTCAGCACTAAAAAGAAGTAAGCTATCAGGCCATGAAAAGATTTGGAAAAATCTTAAATGAATACTCTTAAGTGAAAGAAGCCAATTTGAAAAGGGTACATACTGTATGATTCCAATTATATGGTATTCTGGAAAAGGCAAAACTGTGGAGACAGTAAACCCAGGTTGCCAGGGGTTTGGGCAGGGGGTGTGGCATGGAGGAAGGAAGGATGAACAGGCACAGCACAGAGAATTTTTAGGACAGTGAAACTACTGTGTATGATACTATAATAACAGATATATGTCATTATACATTTGTCCCAACTAGTAAAATGTACAATACCAAGAGTGAACCCTAAAGTAAACTATGGACTTTCTGGAAGAATTAGAAAATAAAACAGACCAATCACAGGTAATGAAATTGAAACTGTAATTAAAAATCTTCCAACAAACAAAAATCCAGGACCAGATGGCTTCACGGGCGAATTCTGTCAAACATTTAGAGGAGAGTTAACACCTATCCTTCTCAAACTTTTCCAAAAAATTGCTGAAGGAGGAACACTGCCAAACTTTGTCTATGAGGCTACCATCACCCTGATCCCAAAACCAGATAAAGATGTCACAAAAAAAGAAAACTACAGACCAATATCACTGATGAACATAGACGCAAAAATCCTCAACAAAATACTAGCAAACAAACTCCAACAACACATTACAAAGATCATACACCATGATCAAGTGGGATTTATCCCAGGGATACAAGGATTCTTCAATATACGCAAAACAGTCTATGTTTAATGCACTACATGCTGCTGGCTGCTGGAGGTGCAGGAGGAAAGGCTGGTGTGGCCAAAGCATCATGAGAAACTAGGAGTACAGTCATCCCCCTTTATCCTCAGTTTTGCTTTCTGGGGTTTCAGTTACCCACAGTCAACCTTGGTCTGAAAATATTAAATGGAAAATCCCAGAAATAAACGATTCATAAGTTTTAAATTTGGAGAGGTTCTGAGTAGTGTGATGAAATCTCACATTGTCCCATTCTGTCCCACCTGGACTGGGAATCATCCCTTTGTTCAGTGTGTCCACACTATATGCCACCTGCCTGTTAGTATAAGAAAAAACATAGTGTATGTATATATATATTTGTGTGTGTATATATATATGTATATGTATATAGTGTATATGTGTGTGTATGTGTATATATATAGGGTTCGCCACTATCTGTGGTTTCAGGCATCCACTGGGGGGTCTTAGAACATATCCCCTGTGGATAAGGGGGGACTACTGTATAGATAAAGGTGAGGTCAAAGAGGGGCATTGGAGTCAGACCACTCAAGGCTTGTGAGCCATTAGAGGGATCTGAGATTTTACTCTACAAACTATGGAAATCCACTAGAGTATTTTCAGCTGGAAGTCATAAGATCTGACTTACCTACACCACCTTGATTTTTTCTTCCTAATGTTTGATATTCATAATTAGGAATTGCTTCTGAGGCCAGCTACCATCAACCTTCTAACTATGAAAATAGGTGAAGGGAGACAGGAGAGGGGTGTGGTTAGGAAATCTGGGGTTGAAGCTATACCATTCACTACTACATGAAAACACTCCTTCAGAGCACTGGGGAATGTGATGCAACATCAATATTGACAGATGTCTGTGTCCTGCCAACACGGGAGAGCTAAGTGGGATATAAACACTACAGGTGCCTTGCTATTCAAAGTTGTCGGCATGTTGCCCTCAAATTCATTTCTTTTTGAAAAGATCATGTTTATTATTAGGGTGTCAAGACAGTATATCAAGGTCAAGTTAACAGTGAAAACACCCAACATCCCGCACAGGAGATTGAGGAGGAAAGTGGCAATTCTTTCTTGAGTGTGAGCACATGGAGCTTAGATCGATATTTGCTATGCACTTTGGGAAGAATGTGATGAATATATTGAAAGTTAACGGGAATTAAAAAAATAAAATGTATATGACCCACAATCTTAAAAAAGAAGCTTTTAAAACATTTTTTTCAGCAGTTTGTATCATAGATTTTATAATCCCTTTAACATCCTGAAAAGAGAAGAACTTTCACAGAGATTTCGTGACTTTCAAGTCAAGCAAATTAGTTGATGAAAGATCATACAGTATCTTTCCTGATGGGAAAGGCTGAGATGAATAACGACCCTTAAGATCAAAACGCTAAAAAGATTAAGCCACTCGAGTTCCAATCAGCAAACTTTTCTGTAGGCGGAAGAGTATTTTCCGCAGTGTTCGGTGAGGTTTTTTTGAAAAAATGATATCTGAATGATGAAGTGACTATGCTCCTGTTGCAATATGGGAAGAAAAGCTGATGGCACTTCTCTCCCTCATTATTTGCAGCACTTCCTCCAATACAGTTGGTGGTCTTGTTACAGGCAGAAGCGCCCACTCAGCATCTCCAGTATTAGATATTAGTACCAGTGTGAACACGTTTATTCCTGGGAGTAAACAGTCTTTTCCCTTTCTCCCTGGACTTTGATAGAATATCTTCTCATGAACATCTACGTGGGTTCTGTCCTTACTTCTCAAACCCTGTTTCTAGGTTGTCTGTTTGGTAAATGATCTTAGACTCTCCAGTGTGCCAGACACATGCAAGCTGTTCTTGTTTGATGGTCGACTTAACTATGAAATGTGCCTCCTGACACTTGCTTATGCTGGTAGCTTTGGTGGAGTTGTGAAGAAGGAGAGAAGGTGATTCTGTGTCATTTAAAATGCAGCAATATTTTCATTGTTTTAGTTCATTTCCCGCCCTTGGAGCTCTTGAAACTTTGCCCATGAGTCTTCTGTGTGGAAATCTTGGGCATTTATTCTGCCCTGGGAGTTCTTGGGCCTCTGTTATATTCATTTGACCCTGTTTCTCTTTGCTGTGATTTTATGTTTATAAGTTACTGTTTTTTTCCCTTTGTAGTAAGGCACAGGACCAGTTACTAGGGAAGAAGGGAGAATAAGAAGGGGAAACAGAAATATGACTAAACTATCTTGTTTCCTTGGAGCACTGGGACAAACTGCCATAATTTGGAAGCATTTTGTGAATTTGCAAAGATCTTCAAGACCAACTATAGTTAAAAAAAAAAAAAGAGAGAGACCAACTATAATTTACCATGTTAATTTCTTATTGATTTTTAGCAATTTAAAATGCTTGAGGCTTAGCTTAGCATGCACTTCTGGGCTTTTTAAATTAGATCTGTATATACAAGTCTAAAGTGTTGATGGAACTTTTATGACTTGTTTTAAGATTTAGGAGAAAGAAAAAGGAAGAAGCAGTTTATCCTTTTATTTGGTAGTTATTTTCTTTATGGAGATTGAGGTGAATACAAGGGGAATGTTTATTGCGAAGATATTTTGAGTATTTTTAAACCTCTTTGTAATACTGGGCTTTGATGCCATCCCACTCTGTTAGATCATGACCTTTTCATTATCCAGTGTTAAAATAAACTTGATGAAATAAGAAAAAGGTTAAGATTTTATGTTGTTTTAGAAGGAATGTATGTATTTTCCACTTAATTTTCTATGCTGATAATTTAGTTACTAAGAGGCCCATAAATTCTCCTTTTATAAACTGGAAAATTATAGGATGATTTACTGAGGACAATACATGTGGAACAACATCTAAAGGTTTAATAATCTCTACTTCTCAGTGAGAAATATGGTTTAACATCCATCTCCACCTGGATAATTTTGCTTTCTGTATCGATAAGACATGTCTCATCTTGTTTCCACTCTCATCATTTTTCTCTGGGATTAATTCAGAACCTCCCTGACTTGTCTCTTCATCTTCGTTCTCATACACCACCACCTAGCTCACTGTGCATTTCAGTAGAAAGCCTGCTGCACTTTGGTAAAGGCTTGGCTCTCGGTCTGGTTTATGCCACCAAATAACATTATGATTTTGGGTGAATTATTTTGCTAATAATCTCTCCTCTACATGCCTCACAGTGTTTTGTAATGGGGGCATGAGGTAAGATACAGTGAGGTGCTTTTTAATGATAAAGTGCTATATAAGTATATATAAAAGGCAGCATTATTCCTGAAGGACAGCCCGTATTATGTCATTCCCTTACTCAAAAAAATCTTCAGTGATTCCCTATTACTTAAATAATCAATTCAAACTTTTCCTATAATTCAAGGACTCTAATCTCCCACCTTAATATAGTCCTTACTTACCTTTCTGATCCTATTTCCCTCCTCTCTCTCTCATGCTCTCTTGATTCCAATGATGTTTTCCAAATTCTAAGCTTTTACACATTAATTCCTCTACGTAGAATTTCTTTCCCCAAATATTCAAATTACTGTTCATTCATGAACTCTTTCATGACATCATTCTTCTACATATGGAAGCGATCTCTCTTATATCTGAAAAACGATATCTGTTTTTCTTTATTTCATCACTTTCTACCTTATTTATGGGCAGGCCTTATCTCCTGTACTATACATTCCTGAAGGGATTCTTCATATCTCCAAATGCCTAGAACTTCTCATTGCACATTCTATCTGCTCTATAAATACTTGAATAACTATAAAAAGAAAAGCCTATTGTTTTTCTTTTAAAAAATCTTTTTTCAGCTTCACTGAGGTATAATTGACAAAGAGAAATGTAAGATATTTAATGTGTACAATATGATGATTTGATATGCATATACATTTACTTTGTGAAGATTCCCCCCATTGAGTTAATTAACACATCCATCACATCACATATTTACCCTTTTTTGTGTGTGAGAGAAATTTTAAGTTCTATTATCTTATCAAATTTTGGTTGTATAATACAGTGCTATCAACTATAGTCACCATGTTATACATTAGATCCTTAGACCTTATGTTATAACTGAAAGTTTGTACCTCTCTAGCAACATCCCCCTGTTCCCCCCATCCTCAACCCCTGGCCCTGTCATCTTTAACTGGAAGTTTGTACCCCTGTAGCAGTACCCTTCTAGCAACCTTCCCCTATTTCCCCCATCCCCCACCCCTGGCAATTACTCTTCTACTCTGTTTCTATGAGTTTGACTTTTTTTTTTTTAAGATTCTACATACAAGTGATACCATGCAGTATTTGTCTTTCTCTGTCTGGCTTATTTCATTTAGCATAATGCCCTCCATTTTTATCTATATTGTCATAAATGATAGGATTTCCTTTTTTTTAAAGGCTGAATAATATTCCAGTGTGCATTGTGTGTGTGTGTGTGTGTGTGTGTGTGTGTATGAACATTTTCTTGATCTATTTAGCTTTTGACAGAAACTTAGTTGGTTTCCATACCTTGGCTATTTGAGTAATGCTGCAGTGAACATGGAAATACAGATATCTGTGCAAAATAATTTTTCAATTCCCTTTGGGTATATACCAAGAAGTGGGATTGCTGGATCTTATGGTAGTTCTATTTTTAATTTTTTGAGGAATCTCGGTACTGTTTTCCATAGTGACTGTACTAGTTTACATTCCCACCAACAGTGTACCAGGGTTCCCTTTTCTCTACATCCTTGCCAACATTTATCTCTTATATTTTTATAATAGCTATCCCAACAGGTATGAGGCGATATCTTACTGTGGTTTTAACTTGTGTTTCCCTGATGATTAGTGATGTTGAACACCTTTTCATGTACATGTTGCCATTTGTATGTCTTCTTTGGAAAAATGTCTATTCAGGTCCTTTGCCCATGTATTAATTGGGTTATTTGCTTCTTTGCTGTTGAGTTGTATGAGTTTCTTGTGTGTCTTGTGTATTAACCTCTTATCGGATATGTGGTTTGCAAAAAATTCTCCCATTTCATAGGTTGCCTTTTCATTTTGTCAATGGTTTCCTTTGCTGAGAAGAAGCTTTTAAATTTTGATTTAGTCCAACTTGCTTATTTTTGCTTTTGTTGCCTTTGTTTTTGTTGTCAAACAAACAAAAAAAAATCATTGCCAAGACCAATGCCCAAGGAGCTAACCCCTATGTTTTCTTCTAGGAGTTTTATGGTTTCAGGTCTTACATTCAAGTTTTTAATCTATTTTGACTTGATTTTTGTGTATAGTGTAAGATAGTGGTTCAGTTTCATTCTTTTGTATGTGGCAATCCAATTTTCCCATCATCATTTATTTAAAAGACTATCCTTTCCGCACCGTATATTCTTGGCTTCATCGTAAATTAATTGACCATAAATATGTGGGTTTGTTTCTGGGCTTGTATTCTGTTCCATTGGTCTACATGTCTGTTTTTATGCCAGTACCATAGTTTTGATTACTATAGCTTTGTAATATAGTTTGAAGTCAAGCAGTGTGATGTCTCCAGCTTTGTTCTTCTGTCTCAAGGTTGCTTTGGCTCTTAGGGTCCTTTTTGGTTCCTTACAAATTTTAGGATTGTTTTGTCTATTTCTGTGAAAAATGTCATTAGGATTTTGATAGGGATTTCATTGAATCTGTAGATTACTTTGGATTATATGAACGTTTTAACAATATTGATTATTTTAATCCATGAGCATGAAATGTCTGTCCTTTTATTTGTGTCTTCTTCGATTTCTTTCATCAATGTCTTTTACTTTTCAGTGTATAGATCTTTCACTTCCTTGGTTAAATTTATTCCTAAGTATTTTACTCTTTTTGATGCTATAGTAGATGGGATTGTTTTCTTAATTTCTCTTTCTGAAAGAGAAATTTTTTTTTTATTCCCTGAATTCCTTTTAAGAAGTTTTTGTGCTTAGTAGATCTTAAAAAAAAAAAAAAAGAAATCTGTTACTATGATGATGGTGGCAAGTATGTACAAATAGTAGAAATGTGCACGTTTAATTAGATGTCAACCTTCATTTTTTATTGACAGTTAGATACTAAGCAAATATTTCATTAAAAACTACTCTTTCTCTCTGTGTAGAGATTTTTCATTGAAGGTTATCAATTTCCTCTGACAATCCCCTCAAGTTAGTGATTTCTCTTGCTTGGACTTTGACTCTCAGGGACAAGATGCTGGAATGTTGGAAGTAAGAGACGAAGAATAAGAGAGAAACATATCTAGCTTGTTATCTGTTTTATCCCTTAGCCATATTAGAGATAACGTGTATGTGTTTGCGGGGGGTGGGAATGAGGGTGTCCCAGGAAAAGTAGGCAAAGGACAGATCTTTAGAACTCATTTGGGAAAATGTTACACTTCATTTGATCGTTTTTTTTTTCTTAATTTACTTTTGGCTACGTTGGGTCTTCGTTGCTGCACACACACTTTCTCTAGTTGTGGCAAGCGGGGCCTACTCTTTGTTGCAGTGCGCGGGCTTCTCACTGCGGTGACTTCTCTTGTTGTGGAGCACGGGCTCTAGGCGCACGGGCTTCAGTAGTTGCAGCACGCAGGATCAGTAGTTGCAGCATGCGGGCCCTAGAGTGCACGGGCTCAGTAGTTGTGGCTCATGGGCTCAGTAGTTGTGGCTTGCGAGCTCTAGAGCACAGGCTCGGTAGTTGTGGCCCACGGGCTTAGTTGCTCTGTGGAATGTGGGATCTTCCCAGACCAGGGATCGAACCCGTGTCCCCTGCATTGGATGGTGGATTCTTAACCACTGCTCCACCAGGGAAGTCCACTTCATTTGATCTTACTGACAGTTCAAAGTATTTAATAACCATTATATCATTTATGTATTTGGTGGGACATGAAGTTCTTTTATTTCATTAAAGAATCTAATCTAATATGGAAGTGTTACACCATTCCTAAAAGACGATATAAATGAAGGGAAGAGTCAGATTCACTAAATGGAACATTTTCTACAAGTTCAGTCTGTACTTGTTGAATGTGAGTGTTTCAGTTACTATAGTTGTATAATATTGAATAAAGCATCCCCAAACTTAGTAGCACAAAACATCATTTATTATATTCACAGATTCTGTGGGCTTGTCCCTGCTTCACAATATCTATGGCCTCAGCTAGAAGATTTGAAGTCTGTGGCTGGAATTATTTGACTGTTTCTTTGGGCATCTCTCTCTGTCTCTGTAGTCTCTCTGTGTGAACTTGCCAGATTTGTGGCAAGACTTCAGGGAGGCTGGATGTATTACAAATTGGCAGAGTGCTCCCAAGGCTCATGCCCAGAAAAAGAGAGGGAAAGCCAGTGAAAGCTGAATTACCTCTTTTGACCTAGTCTCAGAAGTCACACAGCATCTCTTCTTGTATTGTTTGTTGAGGTAATCACAGTGTCCTACTCAATTTCAGTAGGAGGGTAATAGACCACACCTTTTGGTGGGAGAGAGGCAAGGATCTGGGAGAGTATGTGGGACCAGAAATCTTAGCATGGCTATTTTTGGAAAATACTGCAGTGCATGTCTTAAAATTTCAACTTAAACTCTGTTTTAGGATTATAAAACTTAACATAAATTACAGTACTGGGCTTCCCTGGTGGCGCAGTGGTTGAGAATCTGCCTGCCAATGCAGGGGACACGGGTTCGAGCCCTGGTCTGGGAAGATCCCACATGCCGCGGAGCGACTAGGCCCGTGAGCCACAATTGCTGAGCCTGCGCGTCTGGAGCCTGTGCTCCGCAACAAGAGAGGCCAATAGTGAAAGGCCCGCACACCGCGATGAAGAGTGGCCCCCGCTTGCCACAACTAGAGAAAGCCCTCGCACAGAAACAAAGACCCAACACAGCCATAAAAAAAAAAAAAAAAAAAAAAAAAAATTACAGTACTAAGTCTAGGGTTGAGAGTCTAAGTCTATTTCAGATACTACTGTTCTAGCTTTATTGTTATTTTTTGAAGGAACTGGGATTTTTTAGTTTTTCTTGGTAAGTTGTCCCAGCAAATAGACTTGAAAGCAAAAAACAAAATTAAATGGACATATTTAAACAAGTATATGCTCCTGCAGTAGTTTCCGGAGAAGTAATGACCATTTTGAAATAATTAGAATTTCGAATTGTGTAAATTGGTTTCATTTCGCTGACCTGCTTCAGCAGATGCTAACCAAGCTTAGGAGGACTATTCTAATTTCAGCATACAATATCCAGAAATGATGTGAACATGGAGGACTTCATGACCTTCAGAGATGGAATTATGCCCTTTTTAGCAAAGCTTTTTATTTCTAAAATGTGTTCTACTTCCAACAGACCTGACTCATTAATGCCTGTCCCCTTTCCATGTTGTTCTGGATGGCCAAAGCATCATTATTGAGAACCTCCTTTGTGCAGGGCACATTTTTTTCCTAATTGCTTTGCATAGAGATGAATGCTTTTTCAAGGTTGAAGGCTTTGGATGAGATAAAGACTGCTATTGAGCTAATCAGAGCATATGTGGGAGGGTAAAGGGGTCAATGGTTTTCTAAGAACAGAACCTTTTCCTCTTTTCAAATACAGATCTGTTCTACAAACCTCAACATTTGCTTATTGTTGTTCTGCTTTATTCCCCTCTGCATATTCATTTTCTCTTTCACAGTAATACCCCTTAAACACACACACATGCACACATGCACACTCACACACACATTAATTTTAAGAAAGAATAATCTTTATGGTATGGACCCTCTTTTAGAAAATGATTCTTTTGCATCATTATGAATATTGCAATCAGTTGGTATATTTCTGTTAACCCACTCTAAATTTATACTTTACAGAAATGAAAGCAGAGAATACATACTTCGCTGTGCAACTTTACGTTTCTAGAGTAGTCATGCTTCTAGAATATGTCATAATCTAACCTTTAGGACATAATGATAGACCACTTTTTTAATAGACTTTACTGATATATTGATAGCTTAAGCTTATACTTTAGGTGCCATTTTATTATCCACTATAGTTGTTTTTGTGATTTTGATTTAACTTACTATATTTTTGCTCTGAGATAATTCATGCATAAGGTGCTGTTCAGAAAAGCAGAGTACCTGTATAACTCTTTATGTATTTCTTTTTAGATAGGTTAAGAGAGCTAAAGTGCAAATGGATATTTTGTTCCTTGTTCTCAGCGAGATGAGAGTGCTGATGATGTAGCTTCATGAATTGTAGGTCTTGGTGTTGGCATTAGTTGGAGTGGAGAAACTCAGATGAGGTCATTTATGATGCATTCTTCTTACCCTCATCCATCTTTCTGTGGCCCAGTGACATCTGTAATGAGGTGTAATAAGGGACAGGGTGCAATATTAGTTGCCAGCATTCTGTGCTTTCTCTAATGATTCAGCTAACCATGAGTGTTCCTAGTAATAAAAAGGGGGGAAAAAAAGAAAGAGGGACAATGCAAGAGTGAATAAAAGAAATACAGTCACATGTGAGGCAAGAGAGCAAAAATTAGATGAGACATACGGAAGCAATTCCTGTCTGACTTGTTAAATAATGTAATTTGGGTATGTGGAAAAGGAAATTTCACCTGAAGGAAATAGCATGGGCATATGGACCAAATTGAGTCAATATTGTAGAGTTGAATTTTAATTTATTTTGCAATCTTCTGTTTCTCTTAATGTTTATTTCCTTTCAGAATCTATGGCTCTGAAGACTTAGGCATCTTTTCTCTGAATGTTTTGAAATGTTTTTCTGAAGTCTAGGCTATATCAAACCTTTAGTTGTTTATTATGAACTTTAGGTGGCTTAATAACTTTTTATATTCAATAGTAATAATAATGTCAACAATATATTAAATATCTACTCTGAACCTGAAATACTGCTATATATATGAAAAATAGATCATTTTAATTTTATTATATGTATAGTAAAACTTTGCTTCACAAAATATTTTTTAACTGGAAGACTCCAAACCACATCTTCTTCATAAAAGGTCTGTTTTTTCCATACTATTCTGTCAGTTCCGTTGGTCAGAATTAAGTCATGAAATTTAGAACTATAATTTTTGTTGTGGCTTCTGCTTAACAAGAGATAAAATTATATGTAATTTTAATTTAAATTATATGTAAGTCTGGCCAAATTTTAAGAAGTTCCATTGTAAGTAGAAAAAGGCTTGAGCTTGTGTCAGGATGCTTGAAGTTGCTCAATGCTATTATGGTTTTCATTTGGTTCAGTTTTGTCGTCTTTATTAGAAACTATCATCTACGTCTTTGCCTCACTGGCTAGTCTATACTGAAAAAGTCCTTTCGGAAGAATAAATTATTGATCAGAAGTTTATGACATAGCAAAAAAAAAAAAAAAGGGGAATTTAATTATTGCTTTAACATTGATAGCAAACAGGTGTAGCCTATGTGTTTCCTGCTTTCTCCACCCTCTGCCTTTACTAATCCTGTTTGCATTTACACTGGACCTGTCCTTCCACTCTCACCATTCAATTGTCAAAATCCCACTCAACATTGAAGACCTAGTTCAAACGCAGCCTTGTTTCCAAAGTTTCCCTAATACTTTTCCTCCTTCCCCAAATGAAGCAACAATCTATTTCTGTTCTCCTGTAACACTTTGCCTGGCTCTTAAAGCACACTTGTAAGTTACAGTTGTTTAATTATTAGTTATTTACAAAAGTCTCTTATCTGTCTTTTAAGAATAGCCCTAGTATCCTCCAAAGGTTGGGGGTAGGGGGGATGACTCGCTTACTGCTTGATGCTTAACGACATTTCAAAAAGAAAAAATGCTGGTGAACCTAAATACACATTGCCAGTTCTGTGTGACTTCCTTCTTATGCTCACATACTCATTTAATTATGTTTCTATTGGTGTGGAAATAGCAAATAGCTTATTGGCATTTTTAGCATGTACTTTGCACACACCAGCAGAAGAATATTTTAGAGAAAAATTATTAATTGAAACTTTGAAAAATAGTAAAAGTAGTCATTATGGGAAAAAATCCATCTCTAGATAATTCTTCATACCAAATTTATAATTATTTGTGAATTGCATATGTATGCGAATGAGGGTAGAAGTGAGGGTTGGGAATGAGATCTTTCAGGTTTCTAAAAATACTAACTTCTCCCTGATTTCCAGTCATGGATTCACAGATGTCCATTTAGTTTATCTCACAGTCATACTACTCACTTTCTCTCCTGTTAGATTTTCAGTGTGGGTTTTCTCCCTCTACCCTACAAACAAAATAAATCCTTCTGTTACTTTATTCAATGGATCCTTGTCCTACGACATTATATTTATTTCCATATGTTACTGGCATTGTTCAATACCAGGATGCAGGGTAGTTAGATATAGGTTGGTTCTCTAGCATAGAACTGAAGTGGCCCTGTGGCTGAGGCAGACACTTAGAATGACCTGGTACACAACTTGTGGGTATTCTTGCAGGGAGGCAAGTCCTTTAGGGGTGCACTCTCTTCCCCTTAGTGTAGGCGCTGGGCTTGCTATTTGAATCTTGCCACACAGCAGTTATTCTTATAAAAGTATTGATATTTAATTTAACTCTATTTCTGAGAAAGATTGACAAATATTTCTGTTTTCTGTAATATTAGTTAAGTTGTAATTTTAGGGGGGAAAATACCTTAAATAATTTAATTTGGGATTCACAAAAATTAAGTGAGCAGGAGAGCTACTGTTTAGGGTCTTTGTTCTTTAGGAAGTTGACAGACTGTCTATGTGTGTGTGAGACATAGAATGTGTTAGGGTCCCATGGTGCCTATTATGGCTTTCTAAGTAACAACCTAACTTCACTGGGCACTGAGTGCTTGTGGTGGATAGATGGCTGAGGCTCAGATTCAAATGCTACTCCTGCCTGAAGGCCCCATTTTTTTAAATACTGAGATAGCGTGTAAATTCACTGAATGCAAGGGAACAAAAGTGACTGTTATTCACCAATTAAATTCTTTCCTCCCGGTGCAGAAATCAATCCTGTACTTTAGTCAGTGGGGAAGATAAAACTCTAGGACAGCAGCCAGCTGTGGTGGCGGAAGGAAAGGCAATAGGAGTTTAGAGGCAGGAGCCACACTTGGCTAAAACAGGGGAGAAGAATGGACTCAAATTGGCATTGGGTGTTCACTCAAGGGCATGTATACTACGTCCTCGGCATGAGCTGATAGAATCAAAAGAGACCACATGGGGCAAAGGGCTGACTTAAAAATCAGTTCTGGCAAGTTGGTCGTCTCTTAGAGATGTGGAGGAGCATTCTGCGGTCACATCCCAAGGGCAGACAGAATGCAAAACTCAGTTCCCACATTGCTTGCAGTGACTAATAAAGAAAAGTCTAGGAGATGATTGTTGGAGTAGTGAAACTGGCATATTATGGGTGAGTGGGGACCAGGTGACTGGGAGCACTATGGACTGAATGCAAAGTACGATAGAATGAGTAACCAAGGCAGTGATTGTAACGGAGTGAGATTAAATTGGAAAATTTTCAGGGGCAGTGCCTAAGGCTTTACATTGCCCACAGTGCTAGAAGAGAGCACAAGTGTAAATTAATTGAGCAAATGCAGGCCAAAACATCTTTGATCAGAACATCTATATTTCAAAAATGGTATTTATGGACAATTACATCTTTTATGGGTGCTTATCAGATATTGGTGGTAGAAAGAATTCTTTCCTTGTTCATTAGTGAAAAAGTAACCCAGGAGTGTTGGAATAGTGAATTGACTCTAGAATTTTTCCCATGTCCAACTCCCCTTTCCTGATGGATCACGGCTTTATGGAAATAGGAACTGTGATTTATCCCTGCTGTGGAACATGGTGGCTCTAGGTCCTTCACTGTAACTGAGCAATCTCTGATGGTCTTGTCACACTCTCAGTTTGCTTGCCCATGGATTGGTAGGTCTTTCTGTGTCAGCAGTAGAAAAAGAGAAATCCCAGAAATTCCTCCTTTTAAAATGATATTCTTAGGATAATCCAATGTTTTCACTACTTTACATCAAAGGCCATTGCAAGAATAGCTCACAGGATTGCAACCTTGAAGAAGCATGGGGTTGAAGCTTCAGAGGACCCCAGCTTACTTTGTGTTCTTTTTTTGTAAGGCTCTGAATAAGCCATACACAGGGAACATCACAGTGGTAACTGTGGCTTAGTGATCACAATTTCCTACTTTGTATTTTTGAAAAGTTTTACTTCTCAAAGGACCTAGATCAGTAAGCCCTTTAGATCAGACTTGGACAGAGTTTTTGAAACTTCATTCAACCACAGAAATTTAAAGTTGTCTATGACTGTGGTATGCATTATCCAAAATGAATTATTTCACGTTATGTGTTGGAGGGGAAAAATAATTTTCTCTATACCCTTTTAGGTTCTTGGCTGAGAGCCACCCTGACCCACCCCCACCTCCAGCCCCCATAATAAAAGACAGATTAATAGAAAAATAAAGAAATGTTTAATAACATGCATATCTCCTGTATACTTGGGAGATACCCAGGAAAACTGAGTAACTCCCCAAAATGGCCCACGACACCAGCTTAAATACTATCTCCAGCTAAAGACAAAAGAAGATGTGGGACGCAGAGGGTGGGTGCTGGGGGCTGGAAGCCAGTTAATGGAAGATTAACTGGGAAAAGCACAGTAAACAAGGTATGGGGTTATTATGAAGATTTAAGTTGTCGCCTTCTCCACTGAAGAGTTTCTAGAGATTTATTCATCCTCCTCTTCCTGGTATAGAGAGGTAAAAACCCTTACAAATGGAGATTTCCCTTGTAAATGCAAATTTCTTTTACCAAAGGGTATCTTCTGTTACCAAACTCAGGTTTGGCTGATAGGGATGATGTAGTAAAAAGAGAAATATTGATGATGTCCTTGAGCACGTGATAAAGAATGAGGAGCTTGCTAGTACATTCTAAGTAGAAAGACACAAGTCATAGTAAATGGGTCCAAATGGATATTTTTGGGTGGATCATAAAAGGAAAAACCAATGGAAGTGGAAATGTTACCCAGCTCAGGTTCTGCTGCTCACTGCTGGAAAGCAAATACTCAAGAGACAAGTATTGGTTGGAGAGAAAATGTTGCTTTATTCAGGTGGCTGGCAGCCTGGGAAGAAGGTGGACTCATGTCCAAAAACCAACTCCAAAGGTTCTGCTCGACCATGAATGTTTTGGAGAAAGGGAAGTTAATCATTTGGGGAAGGGGTCAGAGTCTTCATTATCTTCCACTGTGTGCAAACTTTCTTCTGATTGGTTGGTGGTGAGGTAACAGAGTGGTGTTCCAGGAATCTTGTGCTCAGCCTGAAGTTACCATCCTTCACCTGGGTGGGGGCCTTAGTTCTTGCAGAAGAACTCAAAGATATTGTTATGTATATCCCTCAAGGAGTAACCAGGACTATTGTATCTTGATTGCTCCTCCTTTGTTTCTGCATTTCCCTCCCTTCCCTGTTTGAATCTGCCCTTTGGAACTCAGGGAAGGTCAAGGAAGCTGAATGAAGTTGATTTCCTACAAACAAGAAACGGGGGACCTGGAAAGGATTTGTACCTGGGAGCGCCTCACAGGGTCCTGCTTGGTTCTACTTCTACTCCATTTTCAGAACTTCTTCTGTGTCTGCTGTTTCTTAAAAATAATCAGCCCTAAAATGATCCTTATGCCAAAGAGGCATATTGTGGGGTGATAAATTCTGCTCCCTTTCATATGTGTCCAGAAACAACTTAAAATGCGCATGTCCACAGCCACACACATCCATACACATATGTTTAAGAGAATGTTTATTTTTGAAGGTAATTTTGGTGACCACATTTTCAGGGTATGCAGGTGGTAAAGTCACTGTTAGGTTTTATTCTCTGAAGTGGGGTAGGGAGCCCTATTGTGCCTAATTGCACTTTAGGGGGAAATTAGTTTATTATATAAGGTTATATAATATATATAAGCCAGTTATGAGCAAGTACTTGTGTGAGAGGCAGGAGACAATGCATTGATAAAAGAAAGAAGAGAAGAGAATGGTAACTGGAGTGCATCTTAGCTTGGGGGTAGTGCTTTTATGACCTGAGAGATGACATCATGGGAGGTGGGAGTGGAATTCAGGAAACTCAACTCTTAAAACTTATATGTAGCCTTAAATAATCTCTTCTGTTGTTAGTCATTGTCAGGGAGGAAGAAATTTTCCTCTGCCCTCCTAGGTTCTTCTGGCTGGTCTAAGAATTATATTGACATGAGACAGATTAACAGGGGAAAAATCAAACATGTTTACAACATGTTTACATGGGAGAGACCCAGAAAAACTGAGTATAGTTTACCCTTGAACAACACAGGGTTTAGGGGCACTGACCCTCTGAAAAGTCAAAAATCCCCATTTAAATTTACAATTCATCCCCCATATTCATAGTTCTGCATCTGAGAATTCAATCAATTGTTGGTTGTGTAGTACTTCAGTACGTGTTTATTGAAAAAAATCTGTGTGTAAGTAGACTCACACAGGTCATCTACATCATATATCTTGCATATTGAAGGGGAGCAGAGTTTGCTGTCCCAAAATAGGTCTCTTTGTAATAAAGATAATCTTGAGCTCGTTATTTTTAAGCAACTGCAGACACAGGGGAAGTTCTGAAAGCTGAGTGGAAGTTACCCTTTTGTAAGAGAAATTTACATTTATGAGGAATGTCTATTTGTAAGGGTGTCTCTCTTGCTGTCCTGGGAAGAGGAGGATAGCCAAACCTCTAGAAGCTCTTATTAATGGAGAAGGCAACTAACTTAAATCTGCATAACAACCATACCCTTTTTACTGTGCTTTTCTTTTTTCTTTTTTTTTGAAATTTATTTTACTTATTTTTTATACAGCAGGTTCTTATTAGTTATTTTCTAATAAAAATATTTTCTCCCATTCTGAGGGCTGTCTTTTCTTCTTGATTGTAGTTTCCTTTGCTTTGCAAAAGCTTTTAAGTTTAATTAGGTCCCATTTGTTTATTTTTGTTTTTATTTCCATTACTCTAGGAGGTGGATCAAAAAAGATCTTTCTGTGATTTATGTCAAAGAGTGTTCTTCCTATGTTTTCCTCTAAGAGTTTTATAGTGTCTGGTCTTACATTTAGGTCTCTAATCCATTTTGAGTTTATTTTTGTGTATGGTGTTAGGGAGTGTTCTAATTTCATTCTTTTACATGTAGCTGTCCAGTTTTCCCCACAGCACTTATTGAAGAGACTGTCTTTTTCTCCATTGTATATCCTTGCCTCCTTTGTCATAGATTAGTTGATTAGATTAGTGCCTGGGTTTATCTCTGGGCTTTCTTTTTTTTTTTTTTTTTTTTTTTTATTCTTTAAATTATACATATGTATTTTATTTACACTTTGATATATTTCATGATAAACAATTTTTTTTCCATCTTAACCATTTTTTAAGTGTACAGTTCAGCGGTATCAAATACGTTCACATCGTTGTGCAAAAATGACCTCTGTCCATCCTCATAACTGTTTTCATCTTGTGAAACTGAAGCTCTATACCCATTAAACAATAATTCCCTGTTACTCCTTGCCTCCAGCCCCTGGTAACCACCAGTCTACTTTCTGTCTTTATGATTTTGACTATTCTGAGTACCTCATATAAGTGGGATCATACAGTATGTATCCTTTCCTGACTGGCTAATTTCATTTAGCATAATGTCCCCAAGGTTCATCCATGTTGTAAACATACTGCAGAATCTCCTTCCTTTTTAAGACTGAACGATATTCCATTGCATGTATATCCACATTTTGCTTATCCGTTCATCCACTGATGGACACTTGAGTGGCTTCCATGGTTTAGTTATTACGAATAATGCTGCTATGAACATGGGTGTACAAATATCTCTTTGAAATCCTACTTTGAATTCTTTGGGGTATATGTGCAGAAGTATATAGTATGCTGGTTCATATAGTAATTCTATCTTTAATTACTTGAGGAAACACCATACTGCTTTCCGTAGTGACTGTACCAATTTCCACCAGTAGTACAGCAGGGTCCCAATTTCTCCATGTCCTTGCAAACACTCATATTCTATTTTTTTGATAGTAGCCATCCTAATGGGTGTAAGGTGGTATCTTGTTGCAGTTTTGATTTGCATTTCCCTAATAATTGGTGATGTTGAACATCTTTTCATGTGTTTATTGGGCATTTGTGTCTCTTCTTTGGAGAAATATCTATTCAAGTCTTTTGCTCATTTTGAATCAGGTTGTTTGGTTTTTTGTTGTTAAGTTTTTGTTTCTTTTATTGCATTTTAAAATTTTATTTAATTTATTTTTTTATACAGCAGGTTCTTATTAGTCATCCATTTAATACACATCAGTGTATACATGTCAATCCCAATCTCCCAATTCATCACACCACCACGCCCATCCCCTGCCGCTTTCCCCCCTTGGTATCCATACATTTGTTCTCTACATCTGTGTCTCAATTTCTGCCCTGCAAACTGGTTCATCTGTACCATTTTTCTAGGTTCCACATATATGTGATAATATACAATATATGTTTTTCTCTTTCTGACTTACTTCACTCTGTATGACAGTCTCTAGATCCATCCATGGCCCTACAAATGACCCAATTTCGTTCCTTTTTATGGCTGAGCAATATTCCATTGTATATATGTACCACAACTTCTTTATCCATTCATCTGTCGATGGGCATTTAGGTTGCTTCCATGACCTGGCTATTGTAAATAGTGCTGCAATGAACATTAGGGTGCATGTGTCTTATGGAATTATGGTTTTCTCAGGGTATATGCCCAGTAGTGGGATTGCTGGCTCATATGATAATTCTACTTTTAGTTTTTTAAGGAACCTCCTTACTGTTCTCCATAGTGGCTGTATCAATTTACATTCCCACCAACAGTGCAAGAGGGTTCCCTTTTCTCCACACCCTCTCCAGCATTTGTTTTTTGTAGATTTTCTGATGATGCCCATTCTCACTGTTGTGAGGTGATACCTCATTGTAGTTTTGATTTGCATTTCTCTAATAATTAGTGATGTTGAGCAGCTTTTCATGTGCTTCTTGGCCATCTGTATGTCTTCTTTGGAGAAATGTCTATTTAGATCTTCTGCGGATTTTTTGAATGGGTTGTTTGTTTTTTTAATATTGAGCTGCATGAGCTGTTTATCTATTTTGGAGATTACTCCTTTGTCCGTTGATTCATTTGCGAATATTTTCTCCCATTCTGAGGGCTGTCTTTTCGTCTTCTTTATGGTTTCCTTTGCTGTGCAAAACTTTTAAGTTTCATTAGGTCCCATTTGTTTATTTTTGTTTTTATTTCCATTACTCTAGGAGGTGGATCAAAAAAGATCTTTCTGTGATTTATGTCAAAGAATGTTCTTCCTATGTTTTCCTCTAAGAGTTTTATAGTGTCTGGTCTTACATTTAGGCCTCTAATCCATTTTGACTTTATTTTTGTGTTTGGTGTTAGGGAATGTTCTAATTTCATTCTTTTTTTAAAATTTTTTATTTTATTTATTTATTCTTGGCTGCGTTGGGTCTTCATTGCTGCGCGCGGGCTTTCTCTAGTTGCGGCGAGTGGGGGCTACTCCTCCTTGCAGTGCGCGGGCTTCTCACTGTGGTGGCTTCTCTTGTTGCAGAGCACGGGCTCTAGGCACGCGGGCTTCAGTAGTTGTGGCACGTGGGGTCCGTAGTTGTGGCTCACGGGCTCTAGAGCACAGGCTCAGTAGTTGTGGCACACGGGCTTAGTTGCTCCGTGGCATGTGGGATCTTCCCGGACCAGGGATCGAACCTGTGTCCCCTGCATTGGCAGGTGGATTCTTAACCACTGCACCAACAGGGAAGTCCCCTAATTTCATTCTTCATTCTTTTACATGTAGCTGTCCAGTTTTCCCTACACCACTTATTGAAGAGACTGTCTTTTCTCCACCGTATATCCTTGCCTTCTTTGTGATAGATTAGTTGACCATAGGTGCATGGGTTTATCTCTGGGCGTTCTATCCTGTTCCATTGATCTATATTTCTGTTTTTGTGCCAGTACCATATTGTCTTGATTACTGTAGCTTTGTAGTATAGTCGGAAGTCAGGGAGTCTGATTCCTCCAGCTCTGTTTTTTTTCCCTCAAGACTCCTTTGGCTATTTGGGGTCTTATGTGTCTCCATACAAATTTTAAGATTTTTTTGTTCTAGTTCTGTAAAAAATGCCATTGTTAATCTGATAGGGATTGCATTGAATCTGTAGATTGCTTTGGGTTGTATAGTCATTTTCACAATATTGATTCTTCCAATCCAAGAACATGGTGTATCTCTCCATCTGTTGGTATCATCTTTAATTTCTTTCATCAGTATCTTATAGTTTTCTGCATACAGGTCTTTTGTCTCCCTAGGTAGGTTTATTCCTAGGTATTTTATTATTCTTGTTGCAGTGGTAAATGGGAGTGTTTCCTTAATTTCTCTTTCTGATCTTTCATTGTTAGTGTATAGGAACGCAAGAGATTTTTGTGAATTAATTATGTATCCTGCAACTTTTCCAAATTCATTGATTGGCTCTAGTAGTTTTCTGGTGGCATCTTTAGGAGTCTCTATGTATAGTATCATGTCATATGCAAACAGTGACAGTTTTACTTCTTCTTATCCAATTTGTATTCCTTTTATTTCTTTTTCTTCCCTGATTGCCATGGCTAGGACTTCCAAAATTATGTTGAATAATAGTGGCGACAGTGGACATCCTTGTCTTGTTCCTGATCTTAGAGGAAATGCTTTCAGTTTTTCACCATTGAGAATGATGTTGGCTGTGGGTTTGTCATATATGGCCTTTATTATGTTGAGGTAGGTTCCCTCTATGCCCACTTTCTGGAGAGTTTCTATCATAAATCGGTGTTGAATTTTGTCAGAAGCTTTTTCTGCATCTATTGTGATGATCATATGGTTTTTATTCTTCACTTTGTTAAGATAGTGTATCACATTGATTGGTTTGCGTATATTGAAGAATCCTTGCAACCCTGGGATAAATCCCACTTGATCATGGTGTATGATCCTTTTAATGTGTTGTTGGATTCTGTTTGCTAGTGTTTTGTTGAGGATTTTTGCATCAATATTCATCAGTGGTATTGGTCTGTAATTTTCTTTTTTTGTAGTATCTTTGTCTGGTTTTGGTATCAGGGTGATGGTGGCCTCACATAATGAGTTTGGGAGTGTTCCTTCCTCTGCAAGCCTTTGGAAGAGTTTGAGAAGGATGGGTGTTAGCTCTTCTACAAACGTTTGAGAGAATTCACCTGTGAAGGCATCTGGTCCTGGAGTTTTGTTTGTTGGAAGATTTTTATTCACAGTTTCAATTTCATTACTTGTGATTGGTCTGTTCATATTTTCTATTTCTTCCTGGTCCAGTCTTGGAAGGTTATACCTTTCTAAGAATTTGGCCATTTCTTCCAGGTTGTCCATTTTATTGGCATAGAGTTGCTTGTAGTAGTCTCTTACGATGCTTTGTATTTCTGCGGTGTCTGTTGTAACTTCTCCTTTTTCATTTCTAATTTTATTGATTTGAGTCCTCTCCCTCTTTTTCTTGATGAGTCTGGCTAAAGGTTTATCAATTTTGTTTATCTTCTCAAAGAACCAGCTTTTAGTTTTATTGATCTTTGCTATTGTTTTCTTTGTCTCTATTTCATTTATTTCTGCTCTGATCTTTATGATTTCTTTCCTTCTACTAACTTTGGGTTTTGTTTGTTCTTCTTTCTCTAGTTCCTTTAGGTGTAAGGTTAGATTGTTTATTTGAGATGTTTCTTGTTTCTTGAGGTAGGCTTGTATTGCTATAAACTTCCCTCTTAGAATTGCTTTTGCTGCATCGCATAGGTTTTGGATTGTCGTGTTTTCATTGTAATTTGTCTCTAGGTTTTTTTTTTTTTAATTCTCTTATTTTTTTTAAAATTTTAAATTATTTTTTATTTATTATTATTTATTTATTTATATTTACGGCTGTTTTGGGTCTTCGTTTCTGTGCGAGGGCTTCCTCTAGTTGCAGCAAGTGGGGGCCACTCTTCATTTGTCATTTGTCATTTGTCTTTAGGTATTTTTTGATTTCCTCTTTCCTTGCTTCAGTGATCTCTTGGTTATTCAGTAACATGTTGTTTAACCTCCATGTGTTTGTGCTTTTTATGTTTTTTCCCCTGTAATTGATTTCTAATCTCATAGCGTGGTGGTTGGAAAAGATGCATGATATGATTTCAATTTTCTTAAATTTACTGTGGCTTGATTTGTGACCCAAGATGTGATCTATCCTGGAGAATGTTCCATGTGCACTTGAGATGAAAGTGTAATCTGCTGTTTTTGGATGGAATGTCCCATAAATATCAATTAAATCTATCTGGTCTATTGTGTCATTTAAAGCTTGTGTTTTCTTATTCATTTTCTGTCTGGATGATCTGTCCATTGGTGTAAATGAGGTGTTAAAGTTGCCCACTATTATTGTGTTACTGTCGATTTCCTCTTTTATAGCTGTTAGCAGTTTCCTCGTGTATTGAGGTGCCCCTATATTGGGTGCATATATATTTATAATTGTTATATCTTCTCTTGGTTTGATCCCTTGGTCATTATATAGTGTCCTTCCTTGTCTCTTGTAGCATTCTTTATTTTAAAGTCTGTTTTATCTGATATGAGTATTGCTACTCCAGCTTTCTTTTCATTTCCATTTGCATGGAATATCTTTTTCCATATGTGTCCCTAGGTCTGAAGTGGGTGTGTTGTAGACAGCATATTTGTGGGTTTTGCTTTTGTATCCATTGAGTGAGCCTGTGTCTTTTTGTTAATCCATTCACGTTTAAGGTAATTATCAATATGTATGTTCCTATTACCATTTTCTTAATTGTTACAGGTTTCTTTTTGTAGGGCCTTTTCTTCTCTTGTGTTTCCCACTTAGAGAAGTTCCTTTAGCATTTGTTGTAAGGCTGGTTTGGTGGTGGTGAATTCTCTTAGCTTTTGCTTGTCTGTAAAGCTTTTGATTTCTCTGTCAAATCTGAATGAGATCCTTGCCAAGGATTGGTTGTAGGTTCTTCCCTTTCATCACTTTAAATATATTGTACCACTCCCTTCTGGCTTGTGGAGTTTCTGCTAAGAAATCAGCTGTTAACTTTATGAGAGTTCCCTTGTATGTTATTTGTCGTTCTTCCCATGTTGCTTTTAATAATTTTTCTTTCTCTTTAATTTTTGTTAGTTTGTTTGCTGTGTGTCTTGGCATGTTTCTCCTTGAGTTTCTCCTACCTGGGACTCTCTGTGCTTCCTGGACTTCGGTGGCTATTTCCTTTCCCATGTTAGGGAAGTTTTCAACTATAATCTCTTCAAATATTTTCTTGGGTCTTTTCTCTCTTTCTTCTCCTTCTGGGACCCCTATAATGCCAATGTTGTTGTGTTTAATGTTGTCCCAGAGGTCTCTTAGGCTGTCTTCATTTATTTTCTTTTTTTTTTTTGCTTTATTCTGTTCTGTGGCAGTGAATTCCACCATTCTGTCTTCCAGGTCACTTATCCGTTCTTCTGCCTCAGTTATTCTGCTATTGATTCCTTCTAGTGTGTTTTTCATTTCAGTTATTCTATTGTTCATCTCTGTTTGTTCTTTAATTCTTCTAGGTGTTTGTTCTTTAATTCTTCTAAGTCTTTGTTAAACATTTCTTGCATCTTCTCGATCTTTGCCACCATTCTTTTTCCGAGGTCCTGGATCATCTTCGCTATCATTACTCTGAATTTTTTTTCTGGAAGTTTGCCCATTTCCACTTCATTCAGTTGTTTTTCTGTGGTTTTATCTTGTTCCTTTATCTGGTACAAAGTCCTTTGCCTTTTCATTTTGTCTATCTTTCTGTGAATGTGGTTTTCCTTCCACAGGCTGCAGAACTGTAGTTCTTGCTTTTGCTGTCTGCCCTCTGGTCTTCTGTGCTTTTCTTTATAGCTTCCTATAACAGACTCCCCCACCTCACAACATCACTTTTGTCTTTAGCTTTAGAAGGTATTTAAGATGGTGGCTTGGGCCATTTGGAGGAGTTACTCAGTTTTCCTGGATATCTCCCATGTGTATAAGAGGTATACATGTTATTAAATGTCCATTTGTTTTTCTCCTGTTAATCTTCTATTACAAGGGGTTTTCAACCGAGATTCTCGAAGGGTAGAGGAAAAATAATTTTTCCTCTTCATGAATATATTTTTCATTCACTGCATTCAAAATTCACAGGTTATCTGTCCTTCCCTTCCTTCATCCCATCCTCTCTCCTTCCCTTCCTTTCATCACCTCATTGCCTTGCTTTCCTTACTTAGCTTGAAAACACAATAATAACCAAAATAACATCATCAATAAAAATAATCCCTTTTGTTTTCATTTTTTACTGCCCTTCATTTTGCTTATTTATTGCCTCTTTAAGTGCTCCTCTGAAAAATGGTTTGTGCACAGGAGGCATGTAAATATGAAATGGGTCACATCAGGAGTCTCATAATTCAGCCTAATGATCATGTGTTTCTTATTTCTGGCTTGTTTCTTATGCTTCTAAGCATAATCGTGTTACCTGAAAACTGGGTTTGCCTCTTGGTGGGTTTGGAGCCAAAAGACACAACGAAGTCAAAGAACAGGAGAAGGAACCGTTTATTACTTGCAGCAAGTAAGGAGAACACCATGGGTCTTTCCTCAAGCAGTGTCTCCCCAAACAGCAAAATTGGGGAAGTTTTAAGCTAAGGGTACATGAATATTCATTAAGGGGCTTGAGCAGAGGAGAATTCAGTGGTAGAACTGGGGCAAAGGTTGACAGAGTTCAGGCTCTAGTTAAAGTCACAAGGATCAGAAAAGGTCAACATTATGATTCCTAGGTTCCAGTTAATTTGGTGGTTGAGTGCTCCAGGGAGTTTGAATTCTGTGAAATAGCTCAAGAATGTCCTTCAGCCTAAAGGTTTACCAGTGAAACAGAACTGAAAGTCTTTATAAGTAATTTATTATCTTTGCTATTATTAAGTTATCTTCCTGGCCTGCTAATAGATGTTTGTTTTTACCTTCTTTTGTTTCCTTCTACCTTCTTTTGTTTCCTTCAAATCATTAAACACTGGTACCTATTCTTCTGCAAGGGCAAGCATTGTGGCCAGGTTTAGATCACAGAATGGCTTAGGCCTAAAATGGCTCCTCTTATGTTAAGAAAGTTATGTCTGGTTCTCTTTCATTGGGGACCCCTTACCCTATCTGCTCACAATGGCAAAAAAACTGACTTGTGATTTTGTTCTCTTCCTTGGACATAAAGAGCCCTGTTGCAATGACACAGGTTTGATGTCTCTAAATCATTCAAGGTTACTAAGTGTGACAAATTTTTCCAAATTTTATTTTGCTTTTTAATTTCCTTTTATTTTTTGATATGCATGCTATTAAAAGTTTTGTACAACTGCACAAATACATACACATAAATGTATTTCTTTTCCTTTCTGAGTTATTTACTAATTACTTTTTAAGTTTTGCACTTTCTGAAATCGATTATATAAGTCTTTATTTTTCTGATATGCTTTATTTTCCTTTAACTCAAATTCATCTGAGATTCTTATTGCAGTATGCTATATAGTGTAAATAAGATTTTTTTTTAATAATTAATTTTTTCCCACCTTCTCTTGAATAATTCATCCCTTTGTTATTGGTCTCCATTGTCCTTTATATCACATATTAAATTCTTTTTATATGAAGGTCTATTTCAGGAATATCCTTATGATTTTTTTATATCTGTAAATTTCCTGCCAATATCACATTATATTATAATTGTAGATTTGTAATTGAAAGGGAGGATGATTTGCCCCCCTAAAATATGTCACTGGCATATTAATTATTTTAAGCTGATTATTTTCTAAGAAACAGCAGACTGGGGGAAACTCTGAAAACCAAGTAGGAGTTACCCTTTTGTAAGAGATATTTACATTTATAAGGGAAATTTCCATTTGTTAAGGTGTCTCCTTCTTTGAACTAGGAAGAGGAGGATGACCAAATCTCTAGTTACTCTTATCACTGGAGAAGACAGTGACTTAAATATGCATAACAATCTTACCCTTATTCACTGTGCTTTTCCTGGTAACCAGCCATAACTGACTTTCCCCTTTTGTATTTACCTGAGGATGATATTTAAGGTGAGGGCTTCTGTCATTTGAGCCAGTTACTCAGTTTTCCTTGGTGTTGCCCATGTATATGTATTATTAGATTTTTGTTTTTCTCCTGTTAATTTGTCTCACATCAATTTAACCCTTAGACTAACCAGATGAACTTTGAAGCATAGAGGAACATTTCTTCCTCCTCGACATAATATTTTTTAGTATTTAGCACAAAAAATTTTCCTCTATTATTTTTCTTTGTCAAAAATATATTACCTGTTAGATGTGTTAACTCCTGTGTATAAGCTTGAGAGTCATTCTGCTAACTTCAGAAACAATCCATCTGAATTTTGTTGGCAGTGGCATTAACTCTAGATATTAGTTTGGAAGAATCTATACTTTTACATAAATCAGTTTTCTGATTTATAAAAATGGACTGGCTTATGATTTACTCAAATCTTAATATTTTAGATGTTTCTCATAAATATATGAAATACTTAGATTGTGCTTGCTATATGACTGGAATTTTTAAATTGTAGTTTATAGTTTAGGGGAGAAGAATTTACCACCCTGAAATATGTCACTTTGGCATATTGTTTTAAGCTGGTAATTTTCTGAGAAACAGCAGACATGGAAGGGCTCTAAAAACAACTAGGAGTTGCCCTTTTGTAAGAAACGCTTACATTGGTATGGGAGATTTCCATTTGTAAGGGTGTTTCCTTCTCTTTACCTAGAAGAGGAGGATGACCAAATCTCTAGAAACATCAGTGGAGATGGCAGTGACTTAAATCTTTGTAACTCACAGTCACCCTTGTTTACTGTACTTTTCCTGGTAACCTCCCATAACTGAGTCTCTCCACCCTCAACATCCTCTTTTGTCTTTAGCTGAGGATGGTATTTAAGTTGAGGGCTTTGGTCATTTTGGTGAGTTACTCAGTTTTCCTGGATCTTTCCCATGTATACTTGTTATTAAATTTTTGTTTGATTTTCTCTTGTTAATTTGTCTCACATCAGTTTAATTCTTAGACCAACCAGGAGAAGCTAGAAGAGCAGAGGAAGATTGTTTTCTCCCTGACAATGGTACCTAATTTTAGTCATTTGCTTTTATTACTTTTTTCTTATAAGGCTACCCTACTTAATTATTAATTATAGTTAATTTTACACTACATTTTTGGGGGTGTTATCAATATTAAATAATATTGGGAAAGTAGTATTCTAGTCTCCTTACTAAAACCTTTAGAATTTAATTGTCCAAAATACTGTTTTAAGATACATAATGGTGAATTGCTCATTTCTTAAAATATGTGTCAGGATTAAGTATTGAATATTATCACATGTCCTTTTGGAGTCTATTGAGATTGTCAAAAGTGTTCTCTTACTTGAACACATTTCTGTTAAAAGAGATTTCCTATGATTATAAAATCTTTATATTCCTAAATTAAAACCAACTGGGTCATGGTAGATGTACTGTTGAGTTTAATTTGCTTATATCTTATTTAGAAATAGTCGTATCTTTATTCATATGTGAATTTCCTCTAAGCCTATTTTTATGTGTCAAATGTATAATATTAATCAAATTGAAGCTAAATATTAAAACAGAGCTGTAAGTTAGTGTAGAACAGCAGAACATTTCAATCTTCTCCTTGTGCCATTTTCTGCTAGGCATCTGACCATGCTTTTCTCAAGACAGTATAGTTTTGAAAAGCCACACGTTTGCATAATGTCTTTCCTGTTGTTCCTTTGTTCTTTGAGTTGTATCAAACTAATTGCTTTGGAAAGTTTTCTTCCCAAATTCCTCCCACTGGTAACATTAAGGTAAATAAGGCTCTTCAAAGTTAGAATCAGGGACTTGATACTATTGGTATACATGCTGGAACATCAAAGAACAAGACCAAAGACTCCTAAGAAACACAACATCAGAAACTTTTCTTCCCACCACCCCTTTGGTTAATGTCTATTCTGATTAGAAAGGAATTGAGAGTGATGCCAAAAACTTGGCCTCTGTGCACCAGTGCCAAATTGAATCTTGGAGATGAGTTTTGGGTGAAGTAGAAAAGAATATCTTTATTGCTTTGCCAGGTAAAGGGGGACATAGTGGGCTTGTGTCCTCAAAAACTGTGTGTCCCAACCCAGGGGTTTGGTGAGGAGTTTTATAGCAATGGTTCAAGGGCGGGGTTGCTGATAAGGATCAGGGTGTGTGCCGGGCCTACACTCCTTTAATCTGGCCTAAGGTGGTCTCCTGATGAGCTTCTCTGGTTCTCAGAGGTTATCAAACTGTGACCTTCTCTGGAATGAAGATTGCTTCATCAAGTAGTTAACATCTTCCATTTGTTGGGGGTTTTAGTTTTGTAGAAGAGCTCAAAGATATTATTATGTGTATCCCTTGAGACAGAACCAGGACCCTGCCCCAAGGCTGCACTGTTATTTTTTGACTGCTCCTCCCTTGTCTCTGCATCACTTGTCTCTGCATCACTTCCTTTCCCTGATCAACAACTGTTTGAACCTGCCTTTTGGAACTTAGGTTTCAGCCTCCATGACCTTCCCTATTTCCTACAAACAAGAAACAGGGGACACAGAGAGGCTCTGTGTCCAGGAGACCCACAAGGTCCTGCTTGGTTTCAAGAGGGAACCAGGAAAAAGGCAATATTGCTGCTAACAAAGTCTTAAGGAAAGGTGTTCCTTCACAAATGGGTTTGGATGAGGACACTGATTTTTATGAGGAAGTTACATCAGGCCAACAATAAACTCTATTAAGAGTCTTCCATCCAAAGTTGCTCTTTCCTGTATTCTTTAATGGTGTTTATACCAATTATCTCTTCCTTGAGAATGTGAAAGAAGTTTCTGGTAAAACTTTCTTTTGAGACTGATGGGGGGTTCAGGGCAAGCCGCTCCAAGATGTGCCACTCTGGCATGTGGATTATTTAGAGCTGAAAAGAAGCAAGACCCAAAAGACTCAGGAAGAACCTTTGAACTTCATGCTTACTGCCTAAAAAATTTAAGATAGAAAGCTTGTTCCAGGAAGGAGTTATCACCATAGATAACTATAGTAAAGTACTGAACTAAGTGTTGTAAACAGGAAGGCACCTAGCAAGGCTCATTTGATCAAAGTCCTCTCTGTCCTGTTGTCTCTAGGTGGCCCAGCAAACATTTGTTTACCAAAAATTAGTTATTTTCATCTTCCTGTGAATTACTTTCCTTTCCTTTGAAGTCCCAGACCCGTACCTTCTTCTTCTTAGTCCAGAACAATATATATACCTCATCTTGCCTTATTGTCTTTGAGATTCTTCATGCTTATATAGATTCCCCATATGCACAAAATAAATTTGTTTTTCTCTTGTTAATCTGCTTTATGTCATTTTAATTGCCAGCCAAAAGAGCTAAGAGGGAAAAGAGGGGGAAATTCCCCTCCCCTACTAGATATTTTGTGATTTTTTTCTCCAGAGTTCTTTTTTTTTTTTTCCTAGAAGGTTTTGTCCTTCTATTTGAACTAAACATAACTATTTCCCCAGAAAGGAGTACATCTCACTGATGCTTTCAAATTTATGATCATAGAATTGTACATACATAATTAAAAAATCTTCTCTGTTTTTGCTTGTATAGGTCCTTTGACAGTTAATCATTAATTTGGCAAATCATTTCAGATGGATCCCCCTGGGCTGTGTTTTCACTCTGAAGGTTTTGTTGAGATTTTTCCATTAATTTCTAATTACAACATTAGAATTAAGTTCTTTTTATGAACTTTCTTGTGCTATATATGGCAGTTATAATTTTGATACCCTTATTATCTCATTTGGATTTCTGTGTCTGGGTGCAGTGTGGGCACATATCTTTTCTTCATTCAGAGTTCTAAATTTGCCCTTGGCAGTGAGCTGTCTCCATTTTATGACATGCTGATCTATGAGCTAGGTCTCTCCTTTGTCTGTTGTTATAAACAAACCTGAGATGACTAGGAGTATTTCTCTAGTGAATCAGTAGTCTGCTTAACATTCTACAGTTTCTAGAATGACAGTATAAGAGACTCATAAATACTCTGGTTGTCTCGCCTCATCCCTGAGTTTCAGGAAATCATACTTAACTTTCATATCTTTACTTTGGAATGAAAACTTGGAGGTCTTCTGAGGAGCCTGAAAACAGTTTCATTGAAAGATGGGGGGATTCTTTGTATTAACCAGTTATGGAAGTGAAGCATGTCTGGTTGTTTTCTACTCTTTTGGCTTTCTTTATATTGACCGTTATTGGATATGAGATTTAATTCCCTCTGTCTCCCCACTGCATACAGTAAATGATTAGGAATCAGTGATTTCCATGAATTGTTGAAAATGAGAGGACACACATATCATCTGGAAGTGAGAACATTTTATTTAACGTTTGATTTGCCATAAGCTGCCTGTTTTCCCTTATTATCTAAGGCATGGATCCACCAAGCAGCTCATCTCTTTTGAAGTAGAGCTTTTTTGTCTTCCAACTGGTGATTAAAACCTTACTGATTGCTTCCACTTGAATTGTTCTCTAGTATAGGAATGTAGTCATATTATCTCTCTGTTTAAATTAATCTATTTAAAATAACTCTGCCCATTGTTACACTGTTTTACTTTATTGATAGCCTTCTTCGCTAACTGAAATAACACTTATTCATATTTGAATTTATTTATTCTACTAAAATATAAGCTATATGAGACCAGGGACTTATCTGTCTTACTCTTTACCATATCTCTGTTGCCTAGAAGTGCCAGGCATTCAGGAGTAAATCCTTCCAAATTTTCTGATGTATTTGCCCTTCTTTTTATTGGTATGTATTACTGTTTATATTTTAAATTGAACAGTCACATTTATATGTATGTTGAAGTTATAAGCTACCTCAAATCTTTTAAAAAATATAGTAGAATATCAATAAATAATAAATAAAAAGCCAACCAGCATAATGTACTTGCAGATAAGAAGACATGGTACATAAGTACAATGGAATATTACTCAGCCATAAAAAGGAACAAAATTGGGTCATTTGTAGAGACGTGGATGGATCTAGAGACTGTCATACAGAGTGAAGTAAGTCAGAAAGAGAAAAACAAATATCGTGTATTAATGCATGTATGTGGAACCTAGAAAAATGGTACAGATGAACTGGTTTGTAGGGCAGAAATAGAGACACAGATGTAAAGAACAAACGTATGAACACCAAGGGGGGAAAGTGGCAGGGGAGGGGGTGGTGGTGTGATGAATTGGAAGATTGAGATTGACAGAATATACACTAATATGTATAAAATGGATAACTAATAAGAACCTGCTGTATAAAAAAATAAATAAAATTCAAAAATTCAAAAAAAAAGAATTTTCTTTTCTTAAATTATGTTGTTAGTTTAGAAAATGTCAAGAGAGAGGGGAAATAGACTTACATGAGCATGTGAATTGGTGTAACTTTTTGAAGGGAGATTTGGCAGTATGTAGCATAGTATAAAAAGCACATACCTTTTTAACAGTGGTATTAATGTCATCAATGTTAGAAATTCCTATAGAGTCATGCCAGTGCACAGAGATTTTTATAAATGAATATTTATTTCAATATGGTTTTAGTAACAAAATAAAACAAAAAATCCTCCCTAAAATCTGGGAAAAAAATATAATGACCAAGAATCAGTGAAAGTGATTATGGGATATCATATGATATAATACTATGAACCTGTTTAAAAGGTTTTTATTTTCATATGTGCATAACAGTAGTTTACAAACAGCAATACCAAAGTAGCTAGATTCTGTATTTTAAAATTATTAAGAATCAGTTTGTCAGAAACATAAGCCAATTAAAAAGATAAGAACATTTTGATGACTTAACTTTGGGTGAATATATCACAAAATTATGGGTGATCTCAAGGTGAGGATCTA
Organism: Balaenoptera acutorostrata; assembly: GCF_949987535.1. Lineage (NCBI taxonomy): Eukaryota > Metazoa > Chordata > Mammalia > Artiodactyla > Balaenopteridae > Balaenoptera > Balaenoptera acutorostrata. The sequence goes on from NC_080065.1 coordinate 88,058,833, forward strand.
AGAAATCATCTAATATAGTGGATAGGAACATGACTTAGGGATTGCAGACAAGGTTGATCTTTAGCTATGACCTTTGATTGCTATGTGATTTAGGATTGTTACTTAAATTCTCTGAGCCCCACTTTTCTAACCTATAAATTGGATCTAATAAGAATGGTTCATGTGCATTGAGTATTTATTAGGTGCTTGGATTACTTTTTCTGATTTAAACCCCACACCACTATGCCCATAAGGAAAGTAATATTATTTCTTTCTTACAGATGAAGAAACCGAGTCACAGACAAATTAAGTAACTTGTTCAAATGATATAGTTAAGCAAGGGTTAGCCTTGACATTCCTACCCTGGCAGACTGACTCTGCATCCTAACTACTAAACCAGCACTCCATACTGCTCCCTGTACATATTAATAGCTTGTTTTGCTAGAAAAATGAACAGTGTATGTGACTGTCATAGCAGAATGCCTGACATATGGTAAGGTCTCATTAAATGTAGTTATTATTTTCTTATCCCAGGGATAGTCATGCTGTATTCTGAGGGAGCCAGAGATCAGAGAACTGAACAGCCAAGCCTTTATTTAATATATTGGACTTGGCCTCAGATTCAATTAAATGTGTAGTTGCAAAAATAAAATTGTACAAAACAAGGATTTACATGTTAAAACTGAAAAAAAAATTGACACCCAGGCAGGCACGTTTCCTCCCCATAATCAACCAGCTAGTTAAAGGCAGAAATTTTCCTTCCTTACATCCTGCCTTCCTGCCTTCCCTACTTCCCTCCTTTCTTCATTCCTTCCTTCCCTTTCTCTCTCCCTCCCTCCCTCCTTCCTTCCCTGTTTTCCTTCCTCCTTATCTTTTTCCCTCCCTTCTGTCTTCCTTTGTTTCTTTCAACATGTAGGAGTGTTGGGATGGTATATATCTGCAACACGGATATACACTACCTTTAACATTAAAATTTAAACACCTAAGTTTATAAACTCTTATTGAAGCTGCTGCAGGTTTGGTGAACCAATAAAAATAGCAACATGATTGGCGCTTGGTCATAGACAGCTGGAGGTGGGGATCTGAGGGTGGAAAAAGTCACTATATGGCTGCAAACTAGATATACACCTACAATAAAGATGCGTTCCACATAAACGAAGATAGAATCCTGGTACTCAGGAGTGGAAGACAGAACAAATCCCTAATTGGAAATGCACAATTTAGAGACTCTTACATATTGATGATAAACTTAGAGTTGATGGTAACATGTGAGATGGCAGTGTGCCATGGTTATCATACCTCACATCTGAGGGAGGTTAGCAGAGCTATCTGCACCAATTTAAAGATGGAAGGTCATAACTACTGGGGAAGTGGTTTGATGACAGGCCTATACTAACATAAGCTATTATGTAAAAAGCAACTCTGAGAACCCAGGCTAGTTCTTAAACTTTGCCCAATAGTAGAGATGAATGATTTCCTGGAATGCTTCAAAAATGTTTTAAGAATTCTCCAGCATGAGGGAGAGTGGTAATCCCACAATGTAGGGTAGGCAGTGAAGTAACTGTCCTACAGTCAGTGTCGGACAGGAGGAATCAGACTTTATTTCCTGATTCTTATGAACCAGATGGGTGATTGGGCATGGAGTTCATGTGATGGTGTAATAAACCTAAATGATGCTTTTATTTCAGTTGTGGTCTTATGAATCTTCAAAACCTTGATATATTATTGCTTTGCCTGCAATTTTCCCTGGGTGAACATTGGCATAGGATCAATTGATTTTTCTTTTTTCTTTTGTAATGTTAATACTACTTATGCTTAGATATATATTTTGCACAACATTGTTAACTTTTATTTTATTTATTTTATTTATTTTTTTTGAATTTTATTTTATTTATTTTTTTATACAGTAGGTTCTTATTAGTCATCAATTTTATACACATCAGTGTATACATGTCAATCCCAACCACCCAGTTCATCACACCACCATCCGCACCCCGCTGCGGCTTTCCCCCCTTGGTGTCGATATGTTTGTTCTCTACATCTGTGTTTCAACTTCCGCCGTGCAAACCAGTTCATCTGTACAATTTTTCTAGGTTCCACATATATGCATTCATATACGATATTTGTTTTTCTCTTTCTGACTTACTTCACTCTGTATGACAGTCTCTAGATCCACCCATGTCTCTACAAATGACCCAATTTTGTTCCTTTTTATGGCTGAGTAATATTCCATTGTATATATGTACCACAACTTCTTTATCCATTCGTCTCTCGATGGGCATTTAGGTTGCTTCCATGACCTGGCTATTGTAAATAGTGCTACAATGAACATTGGGGTGCATGTATCTTATGGAATTATGGTTTTCTCTGGGTATATGCCCAGTAGTGGGATTGCTGGTTCATATGGTAATTCTACTTTTACTTTTTTAAGGAGCCTCCATACTGTTCTCCATACTGGCTGTATCAATTTACATTCCTACCAACAGTGCAAGAGGGTTCCCTTTTCTCCACACCCTCTCCAGCATTTGTTGTTTGTAGATTTTCTGATGATGCCCATTCTCACTGGTGTGAGGTGATACCTCACTGTAGTTTTGATTTGCATTTCTCTCATAATTAGTGATGTTGAGCAGCTTTTCATGTGCTTCTTGGTCATCTGTATGTCTTCTTTGGAGAAATGTCTATTTAGGTCTTCTGCCCATTTTTGGATTGGGTTGTTTGTTTTTTTAATATTGAGCTGCATGGGCTGTTTATATATTTTGGAGATTACGCCTTTGTCTGTTGATTCATCTGCAAATATTCTCTCCCATTCTGAGGGTTGTCTTTTCGTCTTCTTTATAGTTTCCTTTGCTGTGCAAAAGCTTTAAGTTTCATTAGGTCTCATTTGTTTATTTTTGTTTTTATTTCCATTACTCTAGGAGGTGGATCAAAAAAGATCTTGCTGTGATTTTTGTCAAATAGTGTTCTTCCTACGTTTTCCTCTAAGAGTTTTATAGTGTCTGGCCTTACATTTAGGCCTCTAATCCATTTTGAGTTTATTTTTGTGTATGGTGTTTGGAAGTGTTCTAATTTCATTCTTTTACCTGTAGCTGTACAGTTTTCCCCTTCACCACTTATTGAAGAGACTGTCTTTTCTCCATTGTGTATCCTTGCCTCCTTTGTCATAGATTAGTTGACCATAGGTGCATGGTTTATCTCTGGGTTTTCTATCCTGTTCCATTGATCTATGTTTCTGTTTTTTGCGCCAGTACCATATTGTCTTGATTACTGTAGCTTTGTAGTATAGTCTGAAGTCAGGGAATCTGATTCCTCCAGCTTTTCCCTCAAGACCACTTTGCCTATTTGGGATCTTTTGTGTCTCCATACACATTTGAAGATTTTTTGTTCTAGTTCTGTAAAAAATGCCATTGGTAATTTGATAGGGATTGCATTGAATCTGTAGATTGCTTTGGGTAGTATAGTCATTTTCACAATATTGTTTCTTCCAATCCAAGAACATGGTATATCTCTCCATCTGTTGGTACCATCTTTAATTTCTTTCATCAGTGTCTTATAGTTTTCTGCATACAGGTCTTTTGTCTCCCTAGGTAGGTTTATTCCTAGATATTTTATTCTTTTTGTTGCAATGGTAAATGGGAGTGTTTCCTTAATTTCTCTTTCAGATTTTTCATCATTAGTGTATAGGAATGCAAGAGATTTGTGTGCATTAATTTTGTGTCCTGCAACTTTACCAAATTCATTGATTAGCTCTAGCAGTTTTCTGGTGGCATCTTTAGGATTCTCTACGTATAGTATCATGTCATCTGCAAACAGTGACAGTTTTACTTCTTTTCCAATTTGTATTCCTTTTATTTCTTTTTCTTCTCTGATTACCATGGCTAGGATTTCCAAAACTATGTTGAATAATAGTGGTGAGAATGGACATCCTTGTCTTGTTCCTGATCTTAGAGGAAATGCTTTCAGTTTTTCACCATTGAGAATGATGTTTGCTGTGGGTCTGTCATATATGGCCTTTATTATGTTGAGGTAGGTTCCCTCTATGCCCACTTTCTGGAGAGTTTTTATCATAAATGGGTGTTGAATTTTGTCGAAAGCTTTTTCTGCATCTATTGAGATGATCATATGGTTTTTATTCTTCAATTTGTTAATATGGTGTATCACATTGATTGATTTGTGTATATTGTAGAATCCTTGCATCCCTGGGATAAATCCCACTTGATCATGGTGTATGATCCTTTTAATGTGTTGTTGGATTCTGTTTGTCAGTATTTTGATGAGGTTTTTTGCATCTATATTCATCAGTGATATTGGTCTGTAATTTTCTTTTTTTGTAGTATCTTTGTCTGGTTTTGCTATCAGGGTGATGGTGGCCTCGTAGAATGAGTTTGGGAGTGTTCCTTCCTCCACAATTTTTTGGAAGAGTTTGCGAAGGATGGGTGTTAGCTCTTCTCTAAATGTTTGATAGAATTCACCTGTGAAGCCATCTGGTCCTGGACTTTTGTTTGTTGGAAGGTTTTTAATCACAGTTTCAATTTCATTACTTGTGATTGTTCTGGTCATATTTTCTATTTCTTCCTGGTTCAGTCTTGGAAGGTTATACCTTTCTAAGAATTTGTCCGTTTCTTCCAGGTTGTCCATTTTATTGGCATAGAATTGCTTGTAGTAGTCTCTTAGGATGCTTTGTATTTCTGCGGGGTCTGTTGTAACTTCTTTTTCATTTCTAATTTTATTGATTTGAGTCCTCTCCCTCTTTTTCTTGATGAGTCTAGCTAATGGTTTATCAATTTTGTTTATCTTCTCAAAGAACCAGCTTTTAGTTTTATTGATATTTGCTATTGTTTTCTTCTTTCTAATTCATTTATTTCTGCTCTGACCTTTATGATTTCTTTCCTTCTACTAACTTTGGGTTTTGTTTGTTCTTCTTTCTCTAGCTCCTTTTGGTGTAAGGTTAGATTGTTCATTTGAGATGTTTCTTGTTTCTTGAGATAGGCTTGTATAGCTGTAAACTTCCCTCTTAGAACTGCTTTTGCTGCATCCCATATGTTTTGGATCGTCGTGTTTTCATTGTCATTTGTCTTTAGGTATTTTTTGATTTCCTCTTTCCTTTCCTCAGTGATCTCTTGGTTATTTAGTAACGTATTGTTTAGCCTCCATGTGTTTGTGTTTTTTACATTTTTTCCCTGTAATTCATTTCTAATTTCATAGCGTTGTGGTCAGAAAAGATGCTTGATATGATTTCAATTTTCTTAAATTTACTGTGGCTTGATTTGTGACCCAAGATGTGATCTATCCTGGAGAATGTTCCGTGCGCACTTGAGAAGAAAGTGTAATCTGCTGTTTTGTATGGAATGTCCTATAAATATCAATTAAATATCTCTGGTCTATTGTGTCATTTAAAGCTTCTGTTTCCTTATTTATTTTCATTTTGGATGATCTGTCCATTGGTGTACATGAGGTGTTAAAGTCCCCCACTTTTACTTGTTACTGTCGATTTCCTCTTTTATAGCTGTTAGCAGTTGCCTTATGTATTGTAGTGCTCCTATGTTGGAGGCATATATATTTATAATTGTTATATCTTCTTCTTGAATTGTTCCCTTGATCATTATGTAGTGTCCTTCCTTGTCTCTTGTAACAGTCTTTATTTTAAAGTCTATCTTATCTGATATGAGTGTTGCTACTCCAGCTTTCTTTTGATTTTCATTTGCATGGAATATCTTTTTCCATCCCCTCACTTTCAGTCTGTATGTGTCCCTAGGTCTGAAGTGGGTCTTTTGTAGACAGCATATATATGGGTCTTGTTTTTGTATCCATTCAGCGAGCCTGTGTCTTTTGGTTGGAGCATTTAATCCATTCACGTTTAAGGTAATTTTCGATATGTATGTTCCTATGACAATACTCTTAATTGTTTTGGGTTTGTTTTTGTACGTCCTTTTCTTCTTTGTGTTTTCCACTTAGAGAAGTTCCTTTAGCATTTGTTGGAGACTGGTTGGGTGGTGCTGAATTCTCTTAGCTTCTGCTTGTCTGTAAAGCTTTTGATTTTTCCATCGAATCTGAATGAGATCCTTGCCGGGTTGAGTAATCTTGGTTGTAGGTTCTTTCCTTCATCACTTTAAGTATATCATGCCACTCCCTTCTGGCTTGTAGAGTTTCTGATGAGAAGTCAGCTGTTAACCTTATGGGAGTTTCCTTCTATGTTATTTGTCGTTTTTCCCTTGCCGCTTTCAATAATTTTTCTTTGTCTTTAATTTTTGCCAATTTGATTACTATGTGTTTCAGCATGTTTCTCCTTGGGTTTATCCTGTATGGGACTTGTTGCGCTTCCTTGACTTAGGTGGCTATTTCCTTTCCCATGTTAGACAAGTTTTCGAGTATAATCTCTTCAAATATTTTCTCTGGTCCTTTCTCTCTCTCTTCTCCTTCTGGGACCCCTATCATGTGAATGTTGTTGCGTTTAATGTTGTCCCAGAGGTCTCTTAGCTGTCTTCATTTCTTTTCATTGTTTTTTCTTTATTCTGTTCCGCAGCAGTGAATTCCACCATTCTGTCTTCCAGATCACTTATCTGTTCTTGTGCCTCATTTATTCTGCTATTGATTCCTTCTAGTGTAGTTTCATTTCAGTTTTTGTATTGTTCATCTCTGTTTGTTTGTTCTTTACTTCTTCTAGGTCTTTGTTAAACATTTCTTGCATCTTCTTGATCTTTGCCTCCATTCTTTTTCCGAGGTCCTGGATCATCTTCACTATCATTATTCTGAATTGTTTTTCTGGAAGGTTGCCTATCTCCACTTCATTTAGTTGTTTTTCTGGTATTTTATCTTGTTCCTTCATCTGGTACATAGCCCTCTGCCTTTTCAGCTTGTCTATCTTTCTGTGAATGTGGTTTTTGTTCCACAGGCTGTAGTATTGTAGTTCTTCTTGCTTCTGCTGTCTGTCCTCTCGTGGATGAGGCTATCTAAGAGGCTTGTGCAAGTTTCCTGATGGGAGGGACTGGTGGTGGGTACAGCTGACTGTTGCTCTGGTGGGCAGAGCTCAGTAAAACTTTAATCCACTTGACTGCTGATGGGTGGGGCTGGGTTCCCTCCCTTTTGGTTGTTTAGCCTGAGGCAACCCAACACTGTAGCCTACCTGGGCTCTTTGGTGGGGCTAATGGCAGACTTTGGGAGGGCTCACCCCAAGGAGTACTTCCCAGAACTTCTGCTGCCAGTGTCCTTGTCCCCACGGTGAGCCACAGCCACCCCCCCACCTCTGCAGGAGACCCTCTAATACGAGCAGGTAGGTCTGGTTCAGTCTCCCCTGGGGTCACTGCTCCTTCTCCTGGGTCCTGATGCACACACTACTTTGTGTGTGCCCTCCAAGCGTGGAGTCTCTGTTTCCCCCAGTCCTGTCGAAGTCCTCCAATCAAATCCCTGTAGCCTTCAAAGTCTGATTCTCTGGGAATTCCTCCTCCCGTTGCCAGAACCCCAGGTTGGGAAGCCTGACGTGGGGCTCAGAACCTTCACTCCAGTGGGTGGACTTCTGTGGTATAAGTGTTCTCCAATCTGTGAGTCACCCACCCAGCAGTTATGGTATTTGATTTTACTGTGATTGTGCCCCTCCTACCGTCTCACTGTGCCTTCTCCTTTGTCTTTGGATGTGTGGTATCTTTTTTGGTGAGTTCCAGTGTCTTCCTGTCGATGATTGTCCAGCAGCTAGTTGTGAGGCTGTGTTCTTTATCCCCTTTCCTGTGACTGGCTACCTTTTAAATTATATATTTTCTCTGCATCTTTGTCAGATACATTTTGAGTTTTTAAGGTATATTTTGGTTGACATTAAATCATTGTCAAAAGCATTACCAAACTGCCAACCCAATTGTTACTAAAAAAAAAACCCAGCAAAAACCAAAAAACAAAAACACCCAAGGCAGTAACAATTCAGTTTTTTTAATAGAAAACGTTTAAAAATACCTAATTTGTAATTGAATGTTTTAGTACAATTTAGAACACTAATTAGCTTAGTCTGTGGGCTGTTACTCAGGTATTGAAAGTAAACCTTTCCAAACACCAGGATAGAATAAAATGTTGCATATTTGCATTAGAATTCATTTTATTACAAACTGAATTTCTGTGCAACTTTTCTTTTAATTCAAAAATGCATAATAATTTGCCCAGCTGATGATGTAATGCTTGCCACACTTATTTTTCTTATGTGACTCCATTTTTGAGTTGTGTAAAAATACAAAAAAGCTTATAATTTATTTTTCAGCTTTTTAAAAGTGAAATAATACAAAAATAGTTTTCTAAATGTTACAAGATTCAATCCCTTCTAACCACAAGTGAGTTATCAAAATTTTACAGTTTGCTCTTCTGTTGATGAGGATTTCTAATGAAGAGTGTGACTAAGTCTCCTTTACCCAGGTTGGACTGAATACTATTTCTAAATAAAACATCTGCCCTCTAACGCCTAATGGTCCAAAGGTCTAAAGGTGTCATTTTAACTGATGAAAAGTATAAAAGAATTAAAGCTAAAAGCTATGCAAATGAAGCAGGATGGCTTTTGTTAAACATAAAACTAATATATTAAACAATTAACAAATGTGAATAGAATCCTCTCCCAAATTAAATGCTTACTTAAATTTTAGTATCAACCATGTTGACATCATGAAGAACTGTCAAGAGAGCTGACATTCTTAGAAGACATAACTTCACCTGTAACCTTTAAAGAAAGCTGCTTTGTGAAAGCCCTAAAGGCAGAATGGTCAGACTGGCATTTGTATAGTGTGGTGAGAGATGTTAAAATAGCAACACACAGAACCCTTTCAAGCAATTTTTATGTCACCAACAGTGAGACTTTTGGAAAGAAATCTATAAGTAGTGAGTTGTCACCACTTATGTAAAGTGGAATAATTTTAGACAGTTTTTTTTTTTTTCCAGATCAGAAAGTGCTCTACCTAAAGTGAATAATAAATCAAATTTGAATCTTTTTGTCTTGATATATACATCTCTGAGGATACTATTTTTAAAGCTAACATTTATTTCTTCATTCTCCATAAAACTAAAGTCCAATTTTATAACTTTGCAAATTTTTTCAATCACTTTCCTTGGTGTAACAATTACAAGTGCAACATATTTGTAATAAAACTGTCAACCATGGTTCAATTCAAAATGTATCATGGGGAAGTCAGACTTCTGAAGGGGGATAATTCTGGTACTTTTCTTTGAGAAGCAGTGAAGGTACACTCTCAGGACACTTAAGAATCAAATAGCAATTTCCCCCAAATCAGGAAAGTTTGGAATCCAACTTTTTATAATTATAAAACAAAATTTGAGGGTACTTCTAAACTGTTGTCTCCACCTTCTAGAGTGAATGTTAGTGTGTAACTTCTTTTCATCAGTAGTTGTCTACCCAGAAAAACGATTGTTATTGCATGTTGGAGAAAACAATATTTAACCCTAAATCAGCTGTGATTTTTATCATCAGTGGGCCTTTTGAGATCATTGTGACTCTTATGGTTATTTGTGTGTGTGTTTTTGTGAAATATGAAAATGAGGTTATCTATCTCCCCACCATCCTAAATATCTCTGGAAGATTTATAAGTCCTCTATTCCTTTTATTTTTTTGAAGTAGAAAAGAATAGCTTTATTGCTTTGCCAGGCAAAGGGGGACACACCGGGCTTCTGCCTTGAAAAATTATGTGTCCCAACCCCAGAGAATTTGATGAGGGGTTTTATAATAATATATAAGTCCTCTATTCTTTATACACTTAATAATTCTGAATATACTCGGTAATTATTTACTGAGACTCTCCTCTCGAGTTTATACATCAGAGATTTAACCTTGTTGGGGTCCAGGGCAGGCAAACCCAAAGTATTTCTCAGTGGGATATTGATTATTTTGAATTAAAATTACTTAAGAAACAGTTGGTGCAAGAGGAACACTTTCGATCCTCCTCTCTGTTTCCCTGAAAGCAGGAAATAAATATCTTATATGAAAGGTGCCCTCCCTGCACGTGGTAGAAGGATGCCCTTATGGCCAGAGAGTGGGAATTCGGGCTGTGAAGTCTGTATAAACAAACCTTGTTACTTCTTTAATTTACTACCCAAAGCCCAAACTCTGTTTAGATTCTTCACTAATTATTAATTAATTAATGAATTTCACCTAAAACCTAAGTTTTTTTTGTCATGTCAGTTGCTCATAAATTTATTGTTTCTTTGTCTAAAAAGTATAAAAGCTGCCTGCTCTGACCACATCTTATATTCTGTTTCTATGAGATCTTTGTGTGTATGAATTAAAATTTGTTTCTTTATCTCCTGTTAATCTGTCTTGTATCAGTTTTATTATTACTCCAGCCACAAGAACTCAAGGTGGTAGAGGGAAATTTCTCCTGCCCTGACAACCTCATTGCCCAAGTTTTCAATTTTGTTTACAGGATTCAGGATTTCAATTATTCTTAATTAAGTGTTTGATGATCCACAGTGTTCCTACCGTTTAATACTTTCATCCCAACAATAGTTTATAATGTAGTTTGAGGCGATATTGTCGCTGAGGTTTTGGTTTTCTCACAGTCAGCATTTTATAAGAGGAAAGCAGTCTGAAATTACTGATGATCTTTTTCTACTTAAGCCAGCAAAATATTTTACTTGAATACCCATAAGTTTCAAAAATTATGAAGAATTTTGGGTACTGTAATTTAGGAATACATTTATGGCTAGGTTTGAAACCATAGTTTACTTAATACACATGGGTAAAGGTTTACTGTTTGAATGCTGTCTCTTAAAACAAGCTAATATTTGTAATTTTCACATTTATGTCCTCTCCTAATTATATTTTAATTCCTAGAGGGTAGAGATCTTATTTTGTGCATGTTTCAATACCTCTTAAAACAGGGATTTTTAACGTAGTAGGCATTCAATTGCCAAAGTGAATCGCCACTTCTCTAGTGATTCTGAAGGCTTACTAAATCATGATACGGGTATTTGGGTAGGGTATTTGGAATTGCAGAGTTTAAATGTCAGGATATTATGAGTTTAATTGTAGTGACGTCATGCCTTCTAAAGCAGCCAGATGGTGGTAACCCTGTGTAGAGATTTCCCTAGGTGAACAATCTGTCCATCGAGTATAAATGCAATTACTGATCCTTCTTTGCTTCTTTGATCAGTCTAAACCTCTGAGTTGTCTGTAATTTATTATGAAGATATATTATCCAGGAAGTTTTCCAGATTCATCTTGAAAGAATTGAACTTCCCAATATGTGATTCTGTGGGTTATCTTCTTGTGTTGGAAATTAGCAGTATATTAATACTAAAAAATAGGACGAAAATTCTTTTATATTGAAATCCTTTAGGAATCATATTGTAATTTCTTTTAAGTGAAAAGTATGAAAAATGTTGTGTTTTCTGTTTCTGTCTAATGTTTCAATAAAGTAAGTTTATTTACTGCTGTTAAGTCTTTAATTTTGATAGGGGATTCTGTTTACTAATAGCAACATAATGTTTTGAAACATATATTAAATGGGCTTACATATTTCCACAAGTGGCTTGTTCAACATCAAAAATAAATCATTACATATTAGGAAATTCTTTATCCCCTCAGGTTGAAATAACGTAGGATGTCATCTTATTCTTAGATAATGGTGACACAAATCTGATCCTTTTAGTTTTCTTGGCAGAGGAAAAAAATCTATTCTGGAATTTACACTTTAGTGAAGTTACTTTTCTGAGATATGATTGTATAACAAAGAACAGCCTTTACTTGAGATATTTTATCCCAGACCAGGGACTGAACCCTTGTCCCCTACATTGGCAGGCAGATTCTTAACCACTGCACCACCAGGGAAGTTCCTACTTGAGGTATTTTAGACAGTGCTCTTTTCCTACAATTAAGATACAGACACGTGTGCACACACACACTGCCTGAGAAAGTATGTGTTGATCCTGTGGCAAACTTTTAATTCACTAAGTTACTTGATTTGTGAAGTTCGTTTTGACCAACCTGTGTGAAAGAGAGAGTGATTTTTCATAACTGACTTTGAGACAGCTTATCAACTTTTTCTTTTTGAGCATGGAAATAAAATATAAAATTTAGTGAGAACCAACTGGCCTGATCTGCTTCGATGTTTCCTATTCTAGATCTCAGTCTTTTGAACCTTAAACTTTTGATCTGACCACTATTTCTGATATATCTGGACATACTTCATGCACTTTTAGTTGCATTTCAATAATTCTAATTATTAAAAACAGTGCTGTTTTCCTCCAAAAGAAGGGGACTTAGCCAAAAGCAATTTGTTTGGTCAACACAATGCTTTGTTAGAAAATAAATATTCCTAGTTCGAGGGTTTTTTCAGACTTAAAAAAAAATAATTCTTTTGTATTTCATATTCCTCTTTTAGTTATTTAATATTACCTTGTACTCTTTTCGATACTGAAGTGTTGTGGTACTGAATATAAAATATAATACAAGTGGACTAATTGGAAAAATCTGTTACAAAACAGTAAATGCAAATATTTCATATTAAGAAAAATATCCTGGAAAATGTGATTTGCATATGTGAATGTGCATACATGTGTATGTGTATACAAGGTGGTAACAGAAATTGGCTCTTATTAAGTTAGAGGAATTATGGGTATTAGTTATAGACTTCTGCTTATCTGTATTTCTTTGCACAGAGGCCATGCTAATCTTCTTTGTATCGCTCCAATTTTAGTATAGGTGCTGCCGAAGCAAGCACTGCTTATCTGTATTTCTTGATTTCTCTTGAAGGAGCCTGTCTTGTTTTCATAAAGTGAACTCTGCTTCCATTTCTCATGTCTCAAGAAAAAGGTCTAGTTCTAGACTTTGTAAGATACCTAAAATGAGAGATGAAAGACAGAACTGGGCCTAAGAAGGAGACTGAGAATACCATAGGAAAAATGCCAGTGGGCAAGTTACACAGATGTGAGCACATGTACATATATGTCCATGTACACACACAGACTTTTCTTTTCTCAGGTATTATTCTGATCACATATTTAAAAAAAACAGTGCTTTGAGAAAAAGACTCAGCTAATGATACTCAAATGCTCTATAAATATTCACAGTGGTCTGCAAGCTGGATGCCAATCCATTCTGCCTAGTAGTTTATTCCCCCCGTGACTCCTTTTCAGTGCAAGGAAAAAGATACTTGACTGAACAGACAGGATCAGCATGATGCAGGTTCTGGTGAGAGATGCATAAAAGAATGTTGCTTTGAGAACAAAGTCATACCTCATTGCAATTTCAAAATATTTTTAAACATTCTGTAATTTTGGTCCGTGTGTGGTTTCATATTTGCAGTTATAAAACATTATATTTATGCATAAATCGTAGACTCAACACTTAGTGAGTTCGTGTCTTGCGTAAGACATCAACAACATTTTAGAAAGCTTTTGTGCGTGTATGGAACAGTCACATATAAGGGATGGGTTCCTGAAGACCTAGCATAATTTAAAATTATCCTAATTCAAGAGAATTTCTTAGAAGAATAAATATAAACAGTGGATGCCTACTTCAAATGCACAAATATTCACATTTCTAGCATAATTTAAAAATTGTTTTTCTTTTCTCAGAATTTTCTCTGAGATATTTACAGTGATCTCTTTAATATGAACATTACGCAGAATCACAGTGGTTCTGTCATAGTTCGTATCAGTCAGAGTCCATTTGGAAGACAGAATCCACGAAGTGATTTGAACAAGGACAGTTATAATAAAGAATTATTAGCTATAAAGGGGATTATAGTTACTAGGAGTTGGCTAATAATAGCAAATTCTGAAGAATGTAGAATCAGTTGATACAAAGAATAACCCCTATCCCTAGGGATAAGATAAAGGACCCAAGGAAGAATTGCCTGTCCAAGCCTGAGATGCAGAACTTGAAAGAGATGGCACCGATGTAGCTTGCTGGATGGCAGATAAGTCATTGTGTTGCTGCTCTGGTAGAATCTGCTAGAAATCTGCCCTTTAGAACTTGTCAGAAATCTGCCTCTGACAGTGCCGGGGAAGGTGCTCACCATGATGTCCACGGTTACAAAACTGCCTGAGGCAGATGACTGGGGAAACTTCTGACCTCTGGGTGCAGCTACTACCACGCATATACATGACAGGAGCCAGGTGCTAGGGAAGCTTCTGTGCTGCCAGTGCAAGTATGTGCTACAGGAGAAGCTGCCTGCGTTGCAGGGGCCTGCCTAGGAGCACACCAGAACCCAGAAGGAAAGCCCTTTTCTCATGCAGTGTCCTTCCTGCATCCTCTTGACAAAGCTTAACGTCATGCCAACTAGCAAAGGAAAAAATACTTAAAGGGTCCTTCTGTTTTTCATTGAGCAGGCAATGAAGGATGTATTTGAATCCAACAGACAGTAAGTTGATAACAGGCACAGCCTTTATCTCAATATTTTATTGCCTCAAAATTTTACTACCAAATTATTGATTTCAGGATTTTTTTTCCTCTGGCACTAAGCACCATTATGGCCACTTAATCATTTGCAAAATAAAGACTATAAAAAGATTTTAAATCAGGCTGATGGTGAACATTAAAATGATGACATAATATGCACACTGAATTATATGTAAAACATAAAAATGTGTTGCTCACATAATAAGAGTATTTACTGATTCAGATGAATTTAAAATTCAGCCAGCTCACCACTGTCTTAGAAATTAAGCAATTCTTGATGTGTTTAATTCTTTGATATTCATGTTATTTTCTATTTTGCATAAAATGAGATTTATAAATATATTTTTTATCACATTATTTCAAATTTCCTAAGTCAAGTTCATATAAACTGTAATCACACTAAGTATATCCCCATTGCCTGGTTAAACCATTATCTTATTTTTTGCTATAGGGAGAACAGACAAGAGAGTGTAGGATGATCACCCTAAACCTGTCTCCACTGTAAGGGAAAAATTTTGTTCATTCTTCCCAGTGATGACTCAGTCATTTTCCAACATCCTAAAATTGTTCATTCAACCTGTGCTTGACTCATTGTCTTTGCATAGTTAAAATTATATTTTGGGGGAATTTCCTCAGCTTCTTAGGCCATTTTACTTTTCAGAGTTTCACATTATTTTTAGAGAATAGTAGTTTGGAGTTCTGGTCCTAGAGCCCAGCATCTATATCCAAACCTCTAATTTGAATTAGTCACTCTATGAAATTATGCATTTCATTTAAGCCTTCTCTTTATCTTCTCAATCTCTGAATAAGAGCCACCATTTTCACTGATAATGCTGAAACCAATATTTTTTAAAATGCCTTCACACCTAGAAAAAATAGGCTTAGGTTGTATTTTATAAGTATTTTTCTTCAAGTTGAGTTTTCCTTCTGTAAAACCAGTGCTAATACTACAAGGAGAAAAACATTTTCCAAGATGGGTACTCCGTCAACATTCCTGGCTTATGAAAGACAATGATTTCATGTAAAAGACTGCCAGGTATGCCTTTGGGCTTTATATTAATTTGTGAAACATTCCTTTCATTATGTTTTCTGTTCAGAAATTATACACATTTGAATCAAAGCCCAATGACAGTGTCTAGTAACTGGAAAATATTTATTTCTCCTTGGAAATCTTACCTGCTTAATTACCCAGTCTTTTGGGAACACAGCCAAAGCCTGGAGTGAGTCTTTTGTTGTAGGAAGAAAAGAGAAAAATAATTTGGTGCTGAGGGGAAACAACTCCCTTACAGTTCTCGTGGGCCATCTTGTCATGTTTGGAGTTACCTTGCAAGGCTGCTGTTGTCATTTGGTTTTGTGTCATTAGAGTTCACATCATATGATAACCCCAAGGTAAAGGACTGTGTTCCTTTACTACCCTTCTTTTTTCTTTTGCTCTCTCATATTCAAGTTCAACTTGCTCTGGCTTGTTCATATTCTGGGAGTAATGGGGTGAAGTTAATATAAGAGTTAACTCTCAATTACTCAGGGGCTAATTATCCAGTCTATTGATTGCACAGTCCAGCCTCTGCTTTTCCTGCCTTTTAAAGGGTGGCTGACTGCCCATTAGCACTTAAAACAGACAAGAGTAGGCAGTGGAGAGGTAAAGTGATAAAATTCAAATCTATTTATTTTGCAGCTTATTAGCACTGGTTAAGAGCTTAGGTGAATGGCAAAAATGTGGTTTGGAGACACCTGTATATTTAATTTAGCCTTACTGTTCCTTGTCATCTCTTACCATGGATAACTGAGTTGGCTGCATTACCTTATGTTCATACAGTTAATTCTCAGAAGTTGGGCTTTTACTGCTTTGGAGCAGTGGCTCAATTGGTACTTAAGGCATTTGAAGGAGGTAGGGTAAGTTATATAAATTTTATTTTTTAAATGAGGAAACTGAGACTAAGTATTCAAACTGAAGCAGGTGGAATCATGGGCCAGAGTGATTTTTTACTCTTTGGTCTGAGTTCACAGATACACAGATATGGTAGAACCACCTAATGATAATTCTTCTTATCCATTGGTTTCCTACAGTGGTCTGTGAGTCTAGTATAATCCAGCCATGAAGAGTTACGGTTTCAGAGTTGGCTCGGGATGTCTCTCAGTTGTGCTACTTATGCTGATTGAGCTTGATATACATTTCACTTAGCTGAATGTATGGAATATAGTAAGTGCTCAATAGAGCCATTTTAATTCAAATTGCAGTAATAGTTGTAGTGGTAGTAGTATTACTAATAATAAAGTCTCTGAGTTGTTTTTAATATTTTGAGAACAATAAGTGAAAGCATACATTTACCATTGGCAGGACCATGAGGTTATTACTTAATGCAACCTTAAGTAGTAATTTAATCTCAAATTGTGGTTTATGAGGTTGTCCCTAGTACAGTTCCCTTATTTTGTAACTACAAAAATACAGGCTCAAAGAGCACAACTGTTTTTCCAAGTTTACCCAGCAAGTTAAGGGAAGAGATGCCAATGGGATAATGATGTAGGACCAGTGGCTCCCAGCTCAACCTTTTCCCTGCAATTGTACTGATGTTAGATCATCAATGACCTGATTCCTAGGATCAATAAGTGACCTCCACTTACCTTTTCCTCACTGTCCTGCTCAGTCCTCAGTGCCTGTGTTCTTAATTTCCTAATGGGAAGTGGGACAAAAGAATAACTTTTATGAACTAGGAGACCTGGGAGAAAGAGTGATGGCAGCAAATCCTTAGGTGGTAGTAGTCAAGCAAAATGCAGTGGAAAAGTGGTGGAAATAATGTGTCACTTCTAAGGCAAACCTTTTAAAAAATAGATATGCCCTTTCCATATTCTTTCTTTTTCTACTGGCTGGGCGCAGAGGACCATGAAGCCCTGGGGGGTAGAAGACCTACAAAGTAGGTGGATCCTGGGTCCCTGAACCACTACATGGAAGAAAGCAATTATTTGCAAAGGAATATCAGCATTGAATTGCAAAGTGAATGAGAAATTTCCATCATCATAAGCTAATGGCATTTGGGGGTATGCTAGTATGACTCCAAATGATATTTGCACTATTTTTCACAATAAATGTAATGAACTGTCAATCTCTGAACCATAATATATATGTGCATAGATATTATATTTTCTTATAAAAAAGAAAATTTACCTTGGCATAAATATTTATTTTGAAGAGGCTTCTTATAATTATATGATATTATTCGATAAAGCACTCATATTAATACTGTCAGTAATGCTGAAATATAAATTTGCATTCCTCCTAAATAATATTTTGTGATGGTGAACAAAACAAATTACATTTCAAGTCATTTGGACTAAAAACAACAGTGAGCAGAGCATGCAAAAGAGCATATACTAAGTATGCAAGAACGCATGAAATCAAACAAAGCAGCAGTAATTTAGCATACTTTTAATAAGTATAATACCTTTTATTCTACACAGCAATGGCCATCAATGCTATGAAATTTATGGGAATTTCTGTAACTAGCATTTCTTTTTCATTGTGAAATCAAATTTGTAGTTTCTTCTTTTCTCTATCACTTCACTGGTGTCTTAAAACTATGTTAATGTTTACAGTTCCTCCTATTACCACTCACTATCTAATGATCATATATTCACACTCAGAGAGGTGAACACATTTTAAAAGAAAAAATTCTACATTTGACCATCACTGTACTCCAGATCCGTGTGCATTTGTCTTCAGTGCTTTAGCTGAAACCTAATGCCAGAGCTTTATGCCCCTCTCTTCCTGCCATTTCATTTATTCCCTGCCATGCTGCTTTTCACTTCAGAGGTTCTTTAAGATCATAACTAGGGGCTCCTTTCCCAGAAGTTCCAGTCTTAAGGACTGAGATTTGGAACTGACTTAAGAAGCAGTCTCTGAGTCAAGAACTGATGGGTGCTCCTGTTGGGGTAATAGTTAAATCATCATGCTAGTTTGGGGCTGACAAACCAATTCTTAGCCGGGAAGCTTCCAGATTCCTTGGCCATAAAAGTGAACAATTGTACCAGTCACTCCACCCAGTAATGTTGCACACAGCATAATCTGAGACGGAATTCTACTTTCTCTCAGAATCAGTTGCTGCATGCCTCACACAGTGGGCAGTAACCTGCCTCCACAACTGCAGGGAACAAGAAAACCCTGGGTCAGTGTTGAACTCAGTGAAATGATATCACTGAGCAAAATTCTTGATGGTTGATTGTATGTGATTTTTACCATATAAACAGACTTCAGAACCCAAATTCTAAGTAAGACGTGGGAATTAGAGTCCACTAGGATTAGAAGAAACAAATTATGCTTGTATGTTGCTTCCTTAGGGCCAAAGGCCCTTGTGGGAATACTTTTTCTCTCCTTCCCTCCTTCCCTCTCACTATTCCTTCCTTCCTTTTCTTTTCTTTTTCTTTTATTTTTTTTAAACATCTTTGTTGGAGTATAATTGCTTTACAATAGTGTGTTAGTTTCTGTTTTATAACAAACTGAATCAGCTATACATATACATATGTCCCCATATCTCCTCCCTCTTGCATCTCCCTCCCTCCCACCCTCCCTATCCCACCCCTCTAGGTGGTCACAAAGCACCGAGCTGATCTCCCTGTCCTATGCGGCTGCTTCCCACTAGCTATCTATTTTACATTTGGTAGTGTATATATGTCCATGCCACTCTCTCACTTCGTCCCAGCTTACCCTTCCCCCTCCCCGTGTCCTCAAGTCCATTCTGTATGTGTGCGTCTTTATTCCTGTCCTACCCCTAGGTTCATCAGAACCATTTCTTTTTTTTTTTTGGATTCCATATATATGTGTTAGCATACAGTATTTGTTTTACTCTTTCTGGCTTACTTCACTCTGTATGACAAACTCTAGGTCCATCCACCTCACTACAAATAACTCAATTTCGTTTCTTTCTATGGCTGAGTAATATTCCATTGTATATATGTGCCACATCTTATTTATCCATTCATCTGTCGATGGACACATAGGCTGCTTCCATGTCCTGGCTATTGTAAATAGAGCTGCAGTGAACATTTTGGTACATGACTCTTTTTGAATTATGGTTTTCTCAGAGTATATGCCCAGTAGTGGGATTGCTAGGCTGTATGGTAGTTCTATTTTTACTTTTCTAAGGAACCTCCATACTGTTCTCCATAGTGGCTGTATCAACTTACTTTCCCACCAACAGTGCAAGAGGGTTCCCTTTTCTTCACACCCTCTCCAGCATTTATTGTTTGTAGATTTTTTGATGATGGCCATTCTGATTGGTGTCAGGTGATACCTCACTGTAGTTTTGATTTGCATTTCTCTATTGATTAGTGATGCTGAGCATTCTTTCATGTGTTTGTTGGCTATCTGTGTATCCTCTTTGGAAAAATATCTATTTAGGTCTTCTGCCCATTTTTATATTTGTTGTTTGTTTTTCTGATATTGAGCTGCATGAGCTGCCTGTATATTTTGGATGTTAATCCTTTGTCAGTTGCTTCATTTGCAAATATTTTCTCCCATTCTGAGGGTTGTCTTTTTGTCCTGTTTATGGTTTCCTTTGCTGTGCCAAAGCTTTAAATTTCATTAAGTCCCATTTGTTTATTTTTGCTTTTATTTCCATTTCTCTAGGAGGTGGTTCAAAGAGGATCTTGCTGTGATTTATGTCATGTTCTGCCCATGTTTTCCTCTAAGAGTTTTAGAGTGTCTGGTCTTACATTTAGGTCTTTAATCCATTTTGAGTTTATTTTTGTGTATGGTGTTAAGGAGTGTTCTAATTTAATTCTTTTACCTGTAGCTGTCCAGTTTTCCCAGCAACACTTATTGAAGAGGCTGTCTTTTCTCCATTGTATATTCCTGCCTCCTTTATCAAAAATAAGATGACCGTATGTGCGTGGGTTTATCTCTGAGCTTTCTATCCTGTTCCATTGATCTGTATTTCTGTTTTTGTGCCAGTACCATACTGTCTTGATTACTGTAGATTTGTAGTATAGTCTGAAGTGAGGGAGCCTGATTCCTCCAGCTCCGTTTTTCTTTCTCAAGATTGCTTTGGGTATTCAGGGTCCTTTGTGTCTCCACACAAATTGTGAAATTTTTTGTTCTAGTTCTGTGAAAAATGCCTGTGGTAGTTTGATAGGGATTGCTTTGAATCTGTAGATTGCTTTGGGTAGTATACTCATTTTCACAATGTTGATTCTTCCAATCCAAGAACATGGTATATCTCTCGATCTGTTTGTATCATCTTTAATTTCTTTCAGTGTCTTATAGTTTTCTATGTACAGGTCTTTTGTCTCCTTAGGTAGGTTTATTCCTAGGTATTTTATTCTTTTTGTTGCAGTGGTAAATGGGAGTGTTTCCTTAATTTCTCTTTCAGATTTTTCATCATTAGTGTATAGGAATGCCAGAGATTTCTGTGCATTAATTTTGTATCCTGCTACTTTACCAGATTCATTGCTTAGCTCTAGTAGTTTTCAGGTAGCATCTTTAGGATTCTATATGTATAGTATCATGTCATCTGCAAACAGTAACAGCTTCACTTCTTCTTTTCTGATTTGGATTCCTTTTATTTCTTTTTCTTTGATTGCTGTGGATAAAACTTCCAAAACTATGTTGAATAATAGTCGTGACAGTGGACAACCTTGTGTTGTTCCTGATCTTAGTGGAAATGCTTTCAGTTTTTCATCATTGAGAACGATGTTGGCTGTGGGTTTGTCATATATGGCTTTTATTATGTTGAGGTAAGTTCCCTCTATGCCTACTTTCTGGATGGTTTTTATCATAAATGGGTGTTGAATTTTGTCAAAAGCTTTTTCTGCATCTATTGAGATGATCATATGGTTTGTCTCCTTCAATTGTTAATATGGTGTATCACATTGATTGATTTGCATATATTGAAGAATCCTTGCATTCCTGGGATAAACCCCACTTGATCATGGTGTATGATCCTTTTAATGTGCTGTTGGATTGTGTTTGCCAGTATTTTGTTGAGGATATTTGCATCTATGTTCATTAGTGATATTGGCCTGTAGTTTTCTTTCTTTGTGACATCTTTCTCTGGTTTTGGTATCAGGGTGATGGTGGCCTTGTAGAATGAGTTGGGGAGCGTTCCTCCCTCTGCTATATTTTGGAAGAGTTTGAGAAGGATAGGTGTTAGCTCTTCCCTAAATGTTTGATAGAATTCGCCTGTGAAGCCATCTGGTCCTGGGCTTTTGTTTATTGCAAGATTTTTAAACATAGTCTGAATTTCAGTGCTTGTGATTGGTCTGTTTATATTTTCTATTTCTTCCTAGTTCAATCTCAGAAGGTTGTGTTTTTCAAAGAATGTGTCCATTTCTTCCAGGTTGTCCATTTTATTGGCATATAGTTGCTTGTAGTGATCTCTCATGATCCTTTGTATTTCTGCAGTGTCAGTTGTTACTTCTCCTTTTTCATTTCTAATTCTATTGATTTGAGTCTTCTGCCTTTTTTTCGTGAGGAGTCTGGCTAATGGTTTATCAATTTTCTTTACCTTCTCAAAGCACCAGCTTTTAGTTTAATTGATCTTTGCTATTGTTTCCTTCATTTCTTTTCCATTTTTTCTGACCTGATCTTTATGATTTCTTTCCTTCTGCTAACTTTGGGGTTTTTTTGTTCTTCTTTCTATAATTGCTTTGGGTGTAAGGTTAGGTTGTTTATTTGAGATGCTTCTTGTTTCTTGAGGTAGGATTTTATTGCTCTCAACTTCCCTCTTAGAAGTGCTTTTGCTGCATCCCATAGGTTTTGGGTTGTCATGTTTTCATTGTCATTTGTTTCTAGGTATTTTTGATTTCCTCTTTGATTTCTTCAGTGATCTCTTGGTTATTAAGTAGTCTATTGTTTAGCCTCCATGTGTTTGTAATTTTTACAGATTTGTTCTGTAATTGATATGTAGTCTCATAGCGTTGTGGTTGGAAATGATACTTGATACGATTTCAATTTTCTTAAATTTACCAAGGCTTGATTTGTGACCCAAGATATGATCTATCCTGGAGGATGTTCCATGAGCACTTGAGAAGAAAGTGTATTCTGTTGTTTTTGGACTAAATGTCCTATAAATATCAATTAAGTCCATCTGGTCTAATGTGTCATTTCAAGCTTGTGTTTCCTTATTTATCTTCATTTTGGATGATCTGTCCATTGGTGAAAGTGGGGTGTTAAAGTCCCCTACTGTTATTGTGTTACTGTCGATTTCCCCTTTTATGGCTGTTAGCATTTGCCTTATGTATTGAGGTGCTCCTATGTTGGGTGCATAAATATTTACAATTGTTGTATCTTCTTCTTGGATTGATCCCTTGATCATTATGTAGTTTCCTTCTTTGTCTCTTGTAATAGCTTTTATTTTAAAGTCTATTTTGTCTGATATGAGAATTGCTACTCCAGCTTTTTTTGATTTCCATTTGCATGGAATATCTTTTTCCATCCTTTCACTTTCAGTCTGTATGTGTCCCTAGGTCTGAAGTGGGTCTCTTGTACACAGCATATATACGGGCCTTGTTTTTGTATCCATTCAGCCAGTCTATATGTTTTGGTTGGAGCATTTAATCCATTTATATTTAAGGTAATTATGGACATGTATGTTCCTATTACCATTTCCTTAAGTGTTTTGGGTTTGTTATTGTAGGTCTTTTCCTTCTCTTTTGTTTCCTGCCAGAGAAGTTCCATTAGCATTTGTTGTAAAGCTGGTTTGGTGGTGCTGAATTCTCTTAGCTTTTGCTTGCCTGTAAAGGTTTTAATTTCTCCGTCAAATCTGAATGAGATCCTTGCTGGGTAGAGTAATCTTGGTTGTAGGTTTTCCCCTTTCATCACTTTAAATATGTCCTGCCACTCCCTTCTCACTTGCAGAATTTCTGCTGAAAGATCAGCTGTTAACCTTATGGGGATTCCCTTGTATGTTATTTGTTGTTTTTCCCTTGCTGCTTTTAATATTTTTTCTTTGTATTTAATTTTTGATAGTTTAATTAATGAGGTGTCTTGGCATGTTTCTCCTTGGATTTATCCTGTATGGGATTCTCTGTGCTTCCTGCAGTTGATTAACTGTTTCCTTTCCCATATTAGGGAAGTTTTCAACTATAATCTCTTGAAATATTTTCTCAGTCCCTTTCTTTTTCTCTTCTTCTTCGGGGACCGCTATAATTCAAATGTTGGTGTGTTTAATGTTGTCCCAGAGGTCTCTAATACTGTCCTCAATTCTTTTCATTCTTTTTTCTTTATTCTGCTCTGCAGTAGTTAGTTCCACTATTTTATCTTCCAGGTCACTTATCTGTTCGTCTGCCTCAGTTATTCTGCTGTTGATTCCTTCTTGAGAATTTTTAATTTCATTTATTGTGTTGTTCATCATTATTTGTTTGTTCTTTAGTTCTTTTAGGTCCTTGTTAAACGTTTCTTGTATTTTCTCCATTCTATTTTCAAGATTTTGGATCATGTTTAGTATCATTACTCTGAATTCTTTTTCAGGTAGACTACCTATTTCCTCTTCATTTGTTTGGTCTGGTGGGTTTTTAGCTTGCTCCTTCATCTGCAGTGTGTTTCTCTCTCTTCTCATTTTGCTTCACTTACTGTTTTTGGGGTCTCCTTTTCACAGGCTGCAGGTTCATAGTTCCTGTTGTTTTTGGTGTCTGCCCCCAGTGGCTATGGTTGGTTCAGTGGGTTGTGTAGGCTTCTTGGTGGAGGGTACTGGTGCCTGTGTTCTGGTGGATGAGGCTGGATCTTGTCTTTCTGGTGGGCAAGACCTGGTCCGGTGGTGTGTTTTGGGGTGTCTGTGACCTTATTATGATTTCAGGCAGCCTCTCTGCTAATGGTTGGGGTCGTGGTCCTGTCTTGCTAGTTGTTTGGCATAGGGTGTACAACACTGTAGCTTGCTGGTCGTTGAGTGGAGCTGGGTCTTACGTTGAGATGGAGGTCTCTGGGAGAACTTTCTCTCTCTAATATTTTTTTATATTACGTGGAGCCAGGAGGTTTCTGGTGCACTGATGTCCTGAACTCGGCTCTCCCACCTCATAGGCACAGGCCTGACACCCAGCTGGAGCACCAAGACCCTGTCAGCTACACGGCTCAGAAGAAAAGGGCGAGAGAAAGAAAGAAAGAAAGAAAAGAAATAAATAAAATAAAATAGAGTTATTAAAATAAAAAATAATTATTTAAAATTAAAAAATTAAAAAATAATAAAAAATGGAAAAAGAAAAAAATAAAGAAAGAAGAGAGCAACCCAACCAAAAAACAAATCCACCAATGATAACAAGTGCTAAAAACTATACAGAAAAAAAAAAAAAAGGGCAGACAAAACTCTAGGACAAATGGTAAAAACAAAGTTATACAGACAAAATCACACCAAGCAGCATATACATACACACTCACAAAAAGAGAAAAAGGAAAAAAATATATATATTGTTGCTCCCAAAGTCCACTGCCTCCATTTTGGGATGATTCATTGTCTATTCAGGTATTCCATTGATGCAGGGTGCATAAGTTGATTGTGGAGATTTAATCCGCTTCTCCTGAGGGTGCTGGGAGAGATTTCCCTTTCTCTTCTTTGTTCGCACAGCTCCTGGGGTTCAGCTTTGGATTTGGCCCCTCCTTTGCGAGTAGGTTGCCTGAGGGTGTCTGTTCTTTGCTCAGACAGGACACGGTTAAAGGAGCAGGTGATTAGGGGGCTCTGGCTCACTCAGGCCTGGGGGAGGGTGGGGTACGGAATGGGGGGCCAACCCACGGCGGCAGAGGCCAGTGTGATGTTGCAACAGCTTGAGGCACACCGTGTGTTCTCCTGGGGAAGTTGTCCCTGGATTACAGGACCCTGGTAGTGGCGGGCTGCACAGGCTCCCGGGAGGGGAGGTGTGGATAGTGACCTGTGCTTGCACACAGGCTTCTTGGTGGCTGCAGCAGCAGCCTTAGCATTTCATGCCCTTCTCTAGTGTCCGCACTGATAGCTGTGGCTTGCACCCGTCTCTGGAGCTCGTTTAGGCGGTGCTCTGAATCCCCTCTCCTCGTGCACCCCGAAACAATGGTCTCTTGCCTCTTAGGCAGGTCCAGACTCTTTCCCAGACTCCCTCCCGGCTAGCTGTGGTGCACTAGCCCCCTTCAGGCTGTGTTCACACAGCCAACCCCAGTCCTCTCCCTGGGATCTGACCTCTGAAGCTGCAGCCTCAGCTCCCACCCCCCGCCCACCCTGGCAGGTGAGCAGACAAACCTCTCGGGCTGGTGAGTGCTGGTTGGCACTTATCCCCTGTGCAGGAATCTCTCTGCTTTGCCCTCTGCACCCCTGTTGCTGCACTCTCCTCCGTAGTTCCGAAGCTTCCCCCCATCACCCCCCGTCTCCACCAGTGAAGGGGCTTCCTAGTGTATGGAAACTTTTCCTCCTTCACAGCTCCCTCCCAGAGGTGCAGGTCCCATCCCTATTCCTTTGTCTCTGTTTTTTCTTTTGCTCTACCTAGGTGTGTGAGGAGTTTCTCACCTTTTGGGAAGTCTGAGGTCTTCTGCCAGCGTTCAGTAGGTGTTCTGTAGGAGTTGTTCCATGTACAGATGTAGTTCTGATGTATTTGTGGGGAGGAAGGCAATCTCCACATCTCACTACTCCGCCATCTTGAAGGTCTCCCCTCTTTTCTTTTTAAATGGAAGCAGTTGAATAAGGCTTGTAGAATTGTGAGAATAAGTGTGTGGACCTTCCTCATGTTGATTACTTCTATACACAGTTTCCTTTCATTTTTCTGATACAACTGAACACGCTTGCCTTCAAAACTGATTCTGAGAGGTGACTGGTACAATTCTTTTGCAAAACAAAAGGACCTGTTTGACCTTCTTCCAAAAATTTGTCTTGTTCCCCCTCTCAGTTTTACCTTTTTTCCTTGAACACTGTCTTTTACCTTTACCCCTGTGTAACTGGAGAAGGTTTTTTTATCTCACAAACAGAAGTTTAGATTAAAATGCAGATATCTCAGAGAAAGTCAGTTTTTTGGCTTAGAATCATTTATGCTGGGAATCAAAAATTGCTGTCAGCCTTTGACCTGAAACCAAGAGGAAAGAGAGTTTGAGGTATGTGTATATGTATGTGTGAGCTTTGGGTGGGGTTTTGGAAACTGGGGAGAATTCATAACTCAGGAGGATTAGAGACCACAGAAAGAAGCTCAGCTTAGATTTCCCACTTCATCTTTTTGCCCAGGGCCAGCTTTGTTCCTCTTCAACTATGTGGATGCAAATAAAAAAGAGAGGCATTGAAAATATGCTATTGGCACAATCTGCTTTTCCATATTCCTTTGTAATATGGTCCTCTGTCAAGTTACAGGTCTAATGAGAAATTGCCTCTGCAACTGTGGAATATGTACCAACATTTTGGAATAATCTTGCTGAGAATGCAGGAAGAATACAAGCAATGGACAGAGTGTTGCAAGTCAACTAAACTGAGTTTTTTGTTGTGGGTTGGGGAGGCAATTGTGTTCCATTCCTGCTGACAGGACTCTGGCTCAGAAATAATTATTGACAACATCCCTTTTCTATATCAAATACAATGAATTTTTTTTTCCATATAAATGCCATAATAAACTTGTTCTGTGAGGAAAGAACAAAGATGAATAAAGCTTGGCGTTCCCTGGTTTATACTCAGAGCTATTCATTGTGTTTTCATCCTCTCGCTACAAAGTAAAATACGTGTTTATCTTTTAAAATTACTCAAGAATTGACAATGAATTGCAAAAGATAGCACAAGAACATGGAGGAGAGAAAATAGAGGATACACTATTTTCTATTAATTAATCGAAATGTCTTATTTCCACCATAGGGAACAAGCTAAATAAAATATATTAAATTTTTCCTTGACATACACCTTTATTAATGGTCAATAATTCAATGTCTTGTCTGTTCGTGTTTTTAATCCTCAGTGCAATTTCTGGTGGTTTTGGTATCCAGTCTGAGCCTGTTTTCATTGGGCTAAGGCAGTGGTTTTGCTCTGCGCAGGACTCTGACAAACCTCCCTTCCCTAGTTTTCCATCAAAGGACTAAAGAAAATCAGTGGCTGTTTTGTTGTTATTGAGAAGAATCTGTAATGGGAAAAATGACTATTCTCGAAGGAACAATTAATATATTCAGTACTTTATTCAATTAGACCTACTGTTTCCTGACGGCCACCCATGGTATGTAGTAACACTGTATAAAACTAACATCTAAGGCACAAAGACCCCCAAGAAATAGTTTCCACAACAACAAAAACGAGAAAAAAATAGCAAAGAAGAAAAATATGAACTGAGGAAATCCCTAAGTTTGAGACTAATATGTTAGGAGATGTTTCTAGTTTCAAATCATATCAGGTAGGAAAAGTACAAAATTGTGCTGGTGGTACATCATCCAAACTGAACTTTAGCATCCTATTTATTTTTTTTCTCTAAAATGCAGTACAAAATGGACTCATTTTTGTTATAGTCTTTAAATAGTTATTAGGCTTAATTGCCACAGTTCTTAGAAATTTTAAAATTAGCAAGTGGTGCTTATCTCTGCTGTGCTCAGTGTTAATAAAACATGCTGCTCCATAAACACATCTCACATCATATTTGTGCATGATTATTTCATTGTTTTTCCAAGTACAGATGCCAAGAGACAAAGTGTTGCCGAATTCCTGTAATTACCAGCATTTCCCTCCATTTGGGGCCTTGAAGTATGTAGTCAATCTCTATTGTCTTGTGCCTTGGTTTTGAATCTGTCCCCAGTGCAGGAATGTCAAAAACACCATTCAGCTACACAGCCTGCTCAATTAAAAAAAAGGAAAATCACATTCAAGCTACTAATTAAGAAAAGAAGAGAAGTGAGTTGTGAATAAAAAGAAATGCCTTCTAAAAAGGCTTTAAAGGGAAACTTGCAACTATGCTGCATTCAGAAAAGGAATGATTCTTAGTTATCAAAGCTAAATTCTAATATAGCAGTTAGAGGCAAGATTTAACTAACTCCTTAATATTTTAAAAGCAGCCAAGTGAATGAGAATTCAGGTAATGTCCATTTCTTTTCTACCTTTAAAGGGGAGCTTAATTAATTTTTTCCCCCCAGTTATCAGACACTGCTTTTTCTAGAAGCGTCTTCTATCCCTTTAAGGTCATTTTGACAATTCAAAAAAATTCCTTTAAAAAATATACTGATGCCCTTTTATGCACAAATATTTGGCAATATTGCTAATAGACTTGTCTCTGTGATATAATAATTCTTCCAAATGATTTATTTCAACTGCTCTTTAGAACTATTTAGAATAAACTAAGGTTGGGCACCATAGACATAGGGTAAATGATTTAGACAGGTGGGTAAATAGCAAACGGAAAAATTCTCCTTCCATTTAATGTTACACTATTGAACTGTTCCTGTAAGAACACAGTTAAAAATGCCAGGTGTAGATATAGAAATAGAATCTAAGTAGGCTCTATAACTGTATCTACTTTGAGAGCAGAAAATGTGTCATATGTTACTCTCTCGAAATTAATTCTTCATTACTT
This sequence comes from Balaenoptera acutorostrata, assembly GCF_949987535.1. Taxonomy (NCBI): domain Eukaryota; kingdom Metazoa; phylum Chordata; class Mammalia; order Artiodactyla; family Balaenopteridae; genus Balaenoptera; species Balaenoptera acutorostrata. Next base: position 88,087,658 of record NC_080065.1, read on the forward strand.
TAATACTCTATATAGTGATTGATCAAGAATATGAAAAGATCAATATATTCAACCATGCTTTACTGATTTTAATCTAACTGGGTAAACTGTGCAGGAAGAATACAGTTATACTAAACTCTTTGGACATCTTATGCTTCTTTATGTTCCCCATGATGCTTTGAAGGTGGTACTCTAGACAGTTGCCCTCTTTCCATTGTTATTCTCCCAGAAATAAGAAATCCATTAAAGTCCATCAGTAGTTCAGCATGTTTATTTAGGATCTCACTGTTTCTATCTTAGGACCTAGGTCTGGGGGCACTTACTTCGGTAGGCCATTAGATGCTGCTAGTATTCTTTTTATTGCTCAGTATTCTGCAAAGAAGTCTTCCCTCGCAGGGTGAGAGCCATCAGACATTGAAGTCTGTCTTCTCAAACTGGAGGCACTTGGTTTCCACCGCTAGGAATAGCTTGGTTGCTATCTTCAGACTATTTCTTATCTTAGGCAGGAGAAATTTGAGAAGGTTCAGTTTTTGAGACCATCAAATGATCTTTTAGGGTATTATCCTAAGACCTAGTCCTTACCCTAATTCTTTGTTTCCTCCATGCCTGCATTTCTGCCTTGGACCTCATGCAGTGCCCCTGAAGAGTTGGATTCTTGGCAGTTTTCATTCTCCCCTTTTCCTTTACCCCCAAAAAACTAGAATTTTACTTCTCAACTTGATTTTGACAACTGGGTCCCTGCCATCTTTTGAGAAATTGCTCTGCCTTCCACTTGCTGATAATCATCTGAATCTCCTGGTGGTTAAAATACATGTTCTATGCACATATTCAAAGTTAGTACAGATGGAAGGGCAATATGGCTTCACTTTGGTGTCCAAACCAATACAAGCGTTTCATGTGTTAATCTGGCTACCTGGGAGAGTGTCCTTTTTTTTCTGTAACAATTCCTTACCCCATTCCCTCCACCAACCTATTTAACAGAAAAAATAGATGAAGATAGTGTTCCTAAATATAGGGGATTGTTCTTTGCCCAAGGTTATAGAAGTAGCCCCCTTTCTTAGGATAACATTAAAATTTTGAATCTTATTTGAGTGAGTCATGTTTCCTAAAAATTAAAACTTTAGTGTGTTGCTTATAATGAGATTTTTTTTCTAAAATAGTAACATTTTGAGATTATTTCAGTTAATAATGTATTTTTGTTTTTGAAACTTCAAAAAGAAATTGAAATAAAGATAACTTCAAAACTTCAATTATCCATAATATTGTATGATACTTCTCATTTAAAATGTACCCATACTTTTAATTATGTACCTGTACTCTACTAAACCCTTTATAAGCAGTATCTCTTTTAAGCCACATAACCTTATTAGGTGTGAACGATTATTTACTTCATTTTTCAGATGAGAAAATACAGCAGAGAGAGGTTGCCTAACTTGCCCAGTGTCTCATGGTTGTTAAGTAGTGGGGCATGAATTCAAATGCAGGTTTGATATCAGAGTTCAGTCTATTAATGTGATATATACCCCTTATCCTACTTTATTGATCAAATTTGTTTGGAAGAATTAGAATAGCTAATAACCCTTTATTTAAATATATTTCTATGAAAAATGAGCTTTGTTGAATTATTTGCTTTAAATATATATTTATTCTTTCCATGTTGGGTCAGGCTCTTACATAAGTCTCCTCTCATACATTTTCATTGGAACTACTTGATATGAAATGACTATGAAGTTCCTAAAGCAAAAATCTGTGTTTAAAGAAAGGTTAGTATTATGTTGGCAAAATTATTTTTTCTCTTTGGATTTCTAAGTTCCTCAGGGGTTTGAATTTCATTTAAATGAGTGGTAGAGCTTCTATCAGACAGATTGTCCACCTTTCACTTGTGATGCTTGCTGTCTATCATTTTGGGGAAATGCATGGATCCATTTTGTTCAATGTGGTCTCTAAAGGACAAGTTTGTTATGGAAAGCATTGAAAAATATTTGGATGTAGTAATATTTATGGATTTTTAAAATGTACCCTCTGTAATACTTGGGTTTTATCTAAAGATTGCAAAGAGAGGGTTTTCCCCCTAATTCTGACAATAACAGTTATTCTTGTTTAGTTAAGAGGGAAAATAATTCAGGTTCTCATAGTTCAAAAAATAATGACAGCTTTGAAACATATTTTCATAGCTCTGCAACAACTCCATGGGCTATGAAGAGGATAGGAACATATCCTCCTGCAGCAAATACTGAGCTTTATTGGGTGAAAATGAATTGCCTAGTATCATTGGTTGGAGAAAGATGACTCAGATGTGGATTCTACTCTCAAGAAATTTTTTTTTAGTAGAAGAGACAAAACATACATAGAATGTGAGGCAGAAAAAAAGCTAGGTTCTCTGATAGGTAACATACTTCGGTGTCAAAGGAAGAAGACATATTTTCTACCTGAGACGATTTTGCAAAATATAGCAGGGTTAGTGGACAACCCTTCAATAAATATTTAAAATGCATGCATCCTAATTACAAGTAGCTTAACGAGAAAAAATATTGTATATAGCACACACTATTGTAATAGGTTTTAAAGACTGGCAGCTGTATTCAGTTGCTTGTCAGTGTTTCTGTCTGATTTGGTGAAATCTGAGCCTGGTTTCTTAAATTTGTATTAATCAATGTAACTTGAATGTCCATAGTAGATCTCAAGTAAGAACTGGTCTCTATGTTTAGACTTATCGTTAACTTATCATGATAATGTTGTTAATGATCTTTGTGTCTCAGTTATTTTATTTCTAATTGTGGGATACAGTTATTCCTCAATATCTCAGAGAGAAAATTGTGACACCTTCTAGGTAAAAGCTAATATGAATTGTTCACATGGGAAGAAAGCCTACCTGGGGAGATTGTTCAGGAAATGGGTGGGAGGGAAATAAGAGAAGTAAGGTGATTAAAACAAAGGGGTAGAATAGACTGAGGAAGAGGGCAGAATAAAAGCTGTTCTCAGAAGAATTAAAGAGGAAAGTGAAAACTTAAGAGTTTCTTAGGGGTGGAGGACAGATCCCATCTTTCAATGGACAGTCGATCAGGATATCACCAATAAAATATCTGCAATTCCCACATGGGTATTATGTTTTACAGCCTTGATCATAAAGTCAAGAGGATGACCCTGGAGTTTTCAGTGATTCAGATACCAAATGTAAAAACCATAGCTTTAGTCAAAGTGACATGAATTATTACTTTCAAACTGATACCTGGGAAAAAATTTTAAAGCAGCAATTATCTAAAGGACTACTTTTAAGCAAACAAAGAAAGAAAGATAAAATATTACATATATTTATAAATTAAGTCATTTCTAGACATCCTTTGTTATAAAGATATTAAACATTTTAAAGTTATCTAAATTTAAAAATGGTTGGATTTCAAATGTGCAAGACCTAACTACCACATAGAGAGTGAGGCTATTCCATTTAAAAAGAAAAAGGTCAAGGAAGAAGATAGTCAATTTACATATTGAGATAAAGTATTTTAAAAATAAGTAATACATATTTTAGAAAGAAGCTCGTCACAGTATAACAAAAGGATTGTCAGAGAATTCTTACAGTAGGTGCAAATCCATTTCACAAGAAGCAAATAAGAAAGTTTCCTGGTATTGACAAAGGCCTGATAAGAGTAGAGAATATTTGTTTTCTAGTTGTTACCACCTAGCTGTATAATGATGAGCAAGTCCCTTCATCTCTTTGAGTCATCTCTAAGGGGGAAGAGCAGGAGGATCATTAACTTCAAATATTTGGTTAGAAAGCTTCATACTGAAAGAATGTCCTCCAAATAGAGGGAAGGCAGTTTGTAAACATAGCAGAAGTACTGCTGAAGTTTGCTATTACTTTTTTAAATACAGCTTTGTTAAAATATAATCCATATGTCATATAATTTACCAACTTAAATTTTATAATTTGATGTTTTTTAGTATGGTCACAGACTTATGCAACCATCCCCACGATCAGTTTTAGAACACCCCCCATTTTCCAGCAGTCCTCCCCTTTAATGCCATCCCTCGGTAACCACCATTAACTTTTTATTGTTTTGCTTATTTTGGACATTTCGTATAAATGGAATCCTACAACGTATGGTCTTTTGTGACTGGCTTCTTTCACCTAGCAAAATGTTTTCAATGTTCATCCATGCTGTAGCATGTATCAGTACTTTTTCCTTTTTGTACAGATATGCCACATTTGTTCATTCATCAGTTGATGGATGTTTGGGTAGTTTCTACTGTTTGGCTATTATGAATAATACTGCTATGAACATTCCTTTCCAACTTTTTGTGTGTAAATATGTTTTTATTTTCATAATTACCTTTTTATATTAGAATTTTAAAAAATATCTGACTAGCTTATGGTGAATATACAGATTAAAAAGTATGACAAAGACAAGGAAAAGTTATAAGCAGTATACATTTAAGTTTAAGAGTATTCTGTTTACTACATTGTCTTTAAGGAAAATAGTTTCTCCAGAATAAAATTTATAAAGACATGAAATAGTTATAAATGTAGGCATTTTTGAGCTACTTAATTAAAGACTGGATATTAATCTAAGTTTTTTGGTATTTATTATTGTGACTCTGAACTGGAAAATGATGTTGGAGTTGAATTCTATCATGGAGGGGATAGCTAGTATAATTAAAAAGTACAATTTTGTCAGTAAAGTCAAGCTTCTGTTTATGATTCCAGAGCATTTGAATTTGACATACATTGATAATTTATATTGTAGAGATCATATTGCTGTACATTTGGCATTGTGTCTTTTCGGGAAATTTGGTCTCCACAATACCAGGTGAATTTTCAACATATGATACATCCCTTTGGAGCAAATTAAATGGGAGTAGAAAGCTGTGGATATATATTTTCTTGGTACTGAGTGATTAGTGAAAATATACATGGTAGTGATGAATGTAAATAAAATTTATTAAGAAAAATAAACAGCTGTACTCTTTTTAGATGTGGCAAACATCTTTGTTAGAAAAGGTTAAAAAGACAATTTATATAACTAAGGAAATAATAAATGGGCTAATAAATTTCTGACTTTTAAAGTCAAGTAAATAAATAACTGAATGTTCTAATTCCAGTATGAATCCAATTTGAATTTAAAGCTAAATGCTACGATGCTTGGAAAATCTCTGAAATAAGTTTTTTTAACTTCATTTAGGAAAAAAAAATATTGGTCTTACCTTCATGCTGCTTGCAGATCTAGGCTTTGGTCCCAAATAATAAAATTCATAAGCATGCTGAGAAGAGCTTCCTGGAGAAGTCCTAATAAACCAATAAGCACATGTATAGCACTGTGATTAGAATATAAAGCAAAACTCTCAAAGGCACTCAAAGTCAAATTTGAAAGGTCTAAATATGCTTTTTATGGGACTGGATTTAAAGCAGGTGAATTTACTCTAAATTTTGTAGTGCTAAGCATGAGATAGTTTAATTGTCCTTGGTCTCCCCTAGTCAACTGTTCTCAGACAAAGAAACCATTTAGATAATAATGATTAAGCTTCTTAGCAATTCATTTTCCTTAATATTTTTTTAACTTTCTAAAAAAATTTATTATTATTGTTATTATTTTTAACATCTTTATTGGAGTATAATTGCTTTACAATGGTGTGTTACTTTCTGCTTTATAATAAAGTGAATCAGCTATACATATACATATATCCCTATATCTCCTCCCTCTTGCGTCTCCCTCCCACCCTCCCTAACCCAACCCTCCAGGTAATCACAAAACACCAAGCTGATCTCCCCTTGCTATGCAGCTGCTTCCCACTAGCTATCTATTTTACATTTGGTATTGTATATATGTCAGTGCTACTCTCTCACTTCCTCCCAGCTTACCCTTCCCCCTCCCCGTGTCCTCAAGTCCATTCTCTATGTGTGCGTCTTTACTCCTGTCCTGTCCCTAGGTTCTTCAGAACCATTTTTTTCCTTTTAGATTCCATATATACGTGTTAGCGTACAGCATTTTTTTCTCTTTCTGACTTACTTCACTCTGTATGACAGACTCTAGGTCCATCCAACTCACTATAAATAACTCAATTTTGCTTCTTTTTATGGCTGAGTAATATTTCATTGTATATATGCGCCACATCTTCTTTATCCATTCATCTGTCGATGGACACTTAGGCTGCTTCCATGTCCCGGCTATTGTAAATAGAGCTGCAATGAACATTGTGGTACATGACTCTTTGAATTATGGTTTTCTCAGGGTATATGCGCAGTAGTGGGATTGCTGGGTCATATGGTAGTTCTATTTTTAGTTTTTTAAGGAAACTCCATACTGTTCTCCATAGTGGCTGTATCAATTTACATTCCCACCAACAGTGCAAGAGGGTTCCCTTTTCTCCACACCCTCTCCAGCATTTATTGTTTGTAGATTTTTTGATGATGGCCATTTTGACTGGTGTGAGGTGATATCTCATTGTAGTTTTGATTTGCATTTCTCTAATGATTAGTGATGCTGAGCATTCTTTCATGTGTTTGTTGGCAATCTGTATATCTTTGGAGAAATGTCTATTTAGGTCTTCTGCCCATTTTTGGATTGGGTTGTTTTTTTGATATTGAGCTGCATGAGCTGCTTATAAATTTTGGATATTAATGCTTTGTCAGTTGCATCATTTGCAAATATTTTCTCCCGTTCCGAGGGTTGTCTTTTTGTATTGTTTATGGTTTTCTTCCATGTGCAAAAGCTTTTAAGTTTCATGAGGTCCTATTTGTTTATTTTTATTTCCCTTTCTCTAGGAGGTGGGTCAAAAAGGATCTTGCTGTGATTTATGTCATAGAGTGTTCTGCCTATGTTTTCCTCTAAGAGTTTTATAGTGTCTGGCCTTACATTTAGGTCATTAATCCATTTTGAGTTTATTTTTGTGTATGGTGTTAGGGAGTGTTCTAATTTCATTCTTTTACATGTAGCTGTCCAGTGTTCCCAGCACCACTTATTGAAGAAGCTGTCTTTTCTCCACTGTATATTCTTGCCTCCTTTATAAAAATAAGGTGACCATATGTGCATGGGTTTATCTCTGAGCTTTCTATCCTGTTCCATTGATCTGTATTTCTGGTTTTGTGCCAGTACCATACTGTCTTGGTTACTGTAGCTTTGTAGTATAGTCTGAAGTGAGGGAGCCTGATTCCTCCAGCTCCGTTTTTCTTTCTCAAGATTGCTTTGGGTATTCAGGGTCCTTTGTGTCTCCACACAAATTGTGAAATTTTTTGTTCTAGTTCTGTGAAAAATGCCTGTGGTAGTTTGATAGGGATTGCACTGAATCTGTAGATTGCTTTGGGTAGTTTAGTCATTTTCACAACGTTGATTCTTCCAATCCAAGAACATGGTATATCCCTCGATCTGTTTGTATCATCCTTAATTTCTTTCATCAGTGTCTTATAGTTTTCTGCATAGAGGTCTGTCGTCTCCTTAGGTAGGTTTATTCCTAGTTATTTTATTCTTTTTGTTGCAATGGTAAATGGGAGTGTTTCTTTAATTTCTCTTTCAGATTTTTCATCATTAGTGTATAGGAATGCAAGAGATTTCTGTGCATTAATTTTGTATCTGGCTACTTTACCAGATTCATTGATTAGCTCTAGTAGTTTTCAGGTAGCATCTTTAGGCTTCTCTATGTATAGTATCATGTCAACTGCAAACAGTGACAGCTTTACTTCTTCTTTTCTGATTTGGATTCCTTTTATTCCTTTTTCTTCTCTGATTGCTGTGGATAAAACTTCCAAAACTATGTTGAATAATAGTGGTGAGAGTGGACAACCTTGTCTTGTTCCTGATCTTAGAGGAAATGGTTTCAGTTTTTCACCATTGAGAATGATGTTGGCTCTGGGTTTGTCATATATGGCCTTTATTATGTTGAGGTAAGTTCCCTCTATGCCTACTTTCCAGAAGGTTTTTATCATAAATGGGTGTTGAATTTTGTCAAAAGTTTATTTCTGCATCTATTGAGATGATCATATGGTTTTTCTCATTCAATTTGTTAATATGGTTTATCACATTGATTGATTTGCGTATATTGAAGAATCCTTGCATTCCTGGGATAAACCCCACTTGATCATGGTGTACGATCCTTTTAATGTGCTGTTGGATTGTGTTTGCTAATATTGTGTTGAGGATTTTGCATCTATGTTCATCAGTGATATTGGCCTTTAGTTTTCTTTCTTTGTGACATCTTTGTCTGGTTTTGGTATCAGGGTGATGGTGGCCTTATAGAATGAGTTGGGGAGTGTTCCTCGCTCTGCTATATTTTAGAAGAGTTTGAGAAGGATAGGTGTTAGCTCTTCTCTAAATGTTTGATAGAATTCGCCTGGGAAGCCATCTGGTCCTGGGCTTTTGTTTGTTGGAAGATTTTTAATCATGGTCTCAATTTCAGTGCTTGTGATTGGTCTGTTTATATTTTCTATTTTTTCCTGGTTCAGTCTCAGAAGGTTGTGTTTTTCTAAGAATTTGTCCATTTCTTCCTGGTTGTCCATTTTATTGGCATATAGTTGCTTGTAGTAATCTCTCATGATCCTTTGTATTTCTGCAGTGTCAGTTGTTACTTCTCCTTTTTCATTTCTAATTCTATTGATCTGAGTCTTCTCCCTTTTTTTCTTGATGAGTCTGGCTAATGGTTTATCAATTTTGTGTATCTTCTCAAAGACCCAGCTTTTAGTTTTATTGATCTTTGCTATTGTTTCCTTCATTTCCTTTTCATTTATTTCTTTTTTTTAATAAGGTTTATTTATTTATTTATTTATTTATTTATTTATTTATTTATTTATTTTGGCTGTGTTGGGTCTTCGTTTCTGTGCGAGGGCTTTCTCTAGTTGTGGCAAGTGGGGGCCATTCTTCATCGCGGTGCGCGGGCCTCTCTTGTTGCGGAGCAGAGTCTCCAGACGCGCAGGCTCAGCAGTTGTGGCTCACGGGCCCAGTTGCTCCGCGGCATGTGGGATCTTCCCAGACCAGGGCTCGAACCCGTGTCCTCTGCATCAGCAGGCAGATTCTCAACTACTGCACCACCAGGGAAGCCCTCCTTTTCATTTATTTCTGAGCTGATCTTTATTATTTCTTTCCTTTTGCTAACTTCGGGGGTTTTTTGTTCTCCTTTCTCTTACTGCTTTAGGTGTAAGGTTAGGTCGTTTATTTGAGACGTTTCTTGTTTCTTGAGGTAGGATTGTATTGCTATAAACTTCCCTTTTAGAACTGCTTTTGCTGCATCCCATAGGTTTTGGATCGTCATGTTTTCATTGTCATTTGTTTCTAGGTATTTCTTGATTTCCTCTTTGATTTCTTCAGTGATCGCTTGGTTATTAAGTAGTGTATTGTTTAGCCTCCATGTGTTTGTATTTTTTACAGATTTTTTCCTGAAATTGATATCTTGTCTCACAGCATTGTTTTCGGAAAAGATACTTGATACGATTTCAATTTTCTTAAATTTACCAAGGCTTGATTTGTGACCCAAGATATGATCTATCCTGGAAAATGTTCCCTGAGCACTTGAGAAGAAAGTTATTCTGTTGCTTTTGGATGGAATGTCCTATAAATATCAATTAAGTCCATCTTTTTAAAGTATCATTTCAAGCTTTTGTTTCCTTATTTATTTTCATTTTGGATGATCTGTCCATTGGTGAAAGTGGGGTGTTAAAGTTCCCTACTATGATTGTGTTACCTTCGATTTCCCCTTTTATGGCTTTTAGCATTTACCTTATGTTTTGAGTTGTCTCCTATGTTGGGTGCATAAATGTTAAAATTGTTATATCTTCTTCTTGGATTGATCCCATGATCATTATGTAGTATCTTTCTTTGTCTCTTGTAATAACCTTTATTTTAAAGTTTATTTTGTCTGATATGAGAATTGCTACTCCAGCTTTCTTTTGATTTCCATTTGCATGGAATAACTTTTTCCATCCCCTCACTTTCAGTGTGTATGTGTCCCTAGGTCTGAAGTGGGTCTCTTGTAGACAGCATATATACGGGTCTTGTTTTTGGATCCATTCAGCCAGTCTATGTCTTTTGGTTGGAGCCTTTAATCCATTTACATTTAAGGTAATTAAGGATATGTATGTTCCCATTAGCATTTTCTTAATTGTTTTGGGTTTGTTATTGTAGGCCTTTTCCTTCTCTTGTGTTTCCTGCCTAGAGACATTCCTTTAGCATTTGTTGTAAAGCTGTTTTGGTGGTGCTGAGTAATCTTAGCTTTTGCTTGTCTGTAAAGGTTTTAATTTCTCCATCGAATCTGAATGAGATCCTTGCTGGGTAGAGTAATCTTGGTTGTAGGTTTTCCCCTTTCATCACTTTAAATATGTCCTGCCACTCCCTCCTGGCTTGCAGAGTTTCTGTTGAAAGATCAGCTGTTAATCTTATGGGGATTCCCTTGTATGTTATTTGTTGTTTTTCCCTTGCTGCTTTCAATATTTTTTCTTTGTATTTAATTTTTGATAGTTTGTTTATTATGTGTCTTTGTGTGTTTCTCCTTGGATTTATCCTGTATGGGACTCTCCCTGCTTTCTGGACTTGACTGACTATTTCCTTTCCCATATTAGGGAAGCGTTCAACTATTATCTCTTGAAATATTTTCTCAGTCCCTTTCTTTTTCTCTTCTTCTTCGGGGACCGCTATAATTCAAATGTTGGTGTGTTTAATGTTGTCCCAGAGGTCTCTAATACTGTCCTCAATTCTTTTCATTCTTTTTTTCTTTATTCTGCTCTGCAGTAGTTATTTCCACTATTTTATCTTCCCGGTCACTTATCCGTTCTTCTGCCTCAGTTATTCTGCTATTGATTCCTTCTTGAGAATTTTTAATTTCATTTATTGTGTTGTTCATCATTGTTTGTTTGCTCTTTAGTTCTTCTAGGTCCTTGTTAAACGTTTCTATTATTTTCTGCATTCTATTTTCAAGATTTTGGATCATGTTTAGTATCATTACTCTGAATTATTTTTCACGTAGACTGCCTATTCCCTCTTCATTTTTTTGGTCTGGTGGGTTTTTAGCTTGCTCCTTCATCTGCAGTGTGTTTCTCTCTCTTCTCATTTTGCTTCACTTACTGTTTTTGGGGTCTCCTTTTCACAGGCTGCAGGTTCGTAGTTCCTGTGGTTTTTGGTGTCTGCCCCCAGTGGCTATGGTTGGTTCAGTGGGTTGTGTAGGCTTCTTGGTGGAGGGTACTGGTGCCTGTGTTCTGGTGGATGAGGCTGGATCTTGTCTTTCTGGTGGGCAGGACCTCGTCTGGTGGTGTGTTTTGGGGTGTCTGTGGCCTTATTATGATTTTAGGCAGCCTCTGTGCTAATGGATGGGGTTGTGTTCCTGTCTTGCTAGTTGTTTGTCATAGGGTGTCCAGCACTGTAGCTTGCTGGTGGTTGAGTGGAGTTGGGTCTTTGCATTGAGATGGAGATCTCTGGGAGAGCTTTCGCTGTTTGATATTACGTGGAGCCGTGAGGTCTCTGGTGGACCAATGTCCTGCACTCAGCTCTCCCACCTCAGAGGCACAGGCCTGACAGCTGGTTGGAGCACCAAGACCCTGTCAGCTACTCGACTGGGATTTATTCATTTTCTGGTTTCTTTGAAAGATATAGAGACTTGTGAAGATATAAGAGAAGGATAGAAAGGACCCGCAAAGTATACCCAGCAATGACAACAAAAAGCAACAAAGCTAAAAGAGGAGTGATCTTCTCCCCTTCTTCTCCATTTACCAGACCAATTCTGCTTGTTCTTAAACCTCTGCTTCTGGGAAGGTGGGAAACTGGGATCTTAAGAGTTGTTGAGAAATCTGGAAACTTCGGGATTTTGGACTTCAAGAAATTTCCAGGCCCAGGAGGGTGACCAAGAAAATGGCGAAGTGGCCTTCCTTATTATTTTTTTATTGAGGGGAAGGATCTTGTTTGCAGCAAAACAGTTAGGAATGCACGGAGTGGTACAATTTGATGTTTTAGAGCATTTATAGAATATTTAAGTCTAATAAAAATAATAAATAGAAATTTGCATACTGGTTTCTTCTACTGAGTAAAGGTAAACATAAAATCTTATTTTTTCACTTTTTAAATTTCCATTTTTCATTTTGATTGGCTGATTGTGTGGGTTTATATTCTAGTGGTGTAACCAACTTTTTCCATATGCATTTGTACAATGATAATCATAGATGGAATTTCTGCCTAGTGTTTACTACAAGCTGGACACTGTTCTAAGTACTTTCAAATATATTATGACAATACTTATCATCAAAACAAGTTATAAGGCAGATAGATTTTTCTCATTTAAGGAAGTGAAGGTGAAGAAAAGTTAAGTAATTTGCCCAAGGTCACTATACAATAATTGTCAGAGATGGGATTTGAACTTAGGCAGTGTGAGAAATTTGTATATGCATCTGGTTTTGTATATGTTAATATTATAAGCATTCTCAAGTTTTTTTGTGGATGACAGTGAGTGATGTAAAAATTAGCCCTAAATATAGATTCACTTGTTTGCCACATTTGTGTGTTTGTGTGTGTAATACACCTTTTCTTTAAAATTATTTCCCCATTTAAAAAATAACAAAGCATTAAGTTCAGCTGTAAAGTAAATGGTTATTCTGGTTTTACCTGAGACAGAGGAAACCACTAAAGGAAAATACGTTATTCCATACAGGTCTTGCCAGCACCAAAGTTGGATCTGGGAGTAGGTTTAATATTCCCTGTCCTGTTCATCACAAGGCAGTTCCCTCTAGGAAGTAAATACAACATCCTTTATATCTGGCAAATCTAAATCTATAGCTATGTTTTCCAAGTCTTCTAGAAAAATAATAACCTTCATGGGACAGAGAAATCAAAGATGTATCATTTAAAAAAATAGGTATTAACTGTATTTTAAATACAGCATAAAATATAATGTCAACATTTTTGAAGGAATAAGACAAAAATAAATCGGGCCAATTTGCTAAATTCTCCATAGTGCTTGAGCATCAATGTCCTTTAAGTACATTTTTTCATAACAACTCTTCTGAAAAAAATGTCTTTTATCACTTCAGTGTGTAGCCTAAAATTAAATATCATCCCTCCTAATATGAATTTCCTTTTAAATTAATACAGGGCGATTAGTTTTGTTCATGTGAACTTTGTAAGTGAAGCCTTATTATCATATTATTTTATTATTTTTCTTCACTTGAAAGTCAGATTCCATGTTGTTTTCTTTTATTCCGTGTCAGGATGTAGTTCCTTTAGCAATGACAAGAAGAACATGGCAAAAGGCTAAATTATATTGTTTGCTACTATGTTTGCCTATCTGATCATGCAGGTTAATGAGGCCGCTTTAGGTAACTGAGGACTCCTAACAATAAGGTTTGGTGATTATATAAATTCAACAGAATCACTGTCAAACCATGATTATAATATGGTGCTGTTTTTACCCTTCAAGGCATTTTCCTCTCTATTTACGAAAAAAATGACTTTGATGTGATGGGATAGACTACTGGGTATTGATGTCTTTTAAAAAAAACCTACTTTAAAATAGAAAGGTACCCAGCTATGAAAAAACAACAATGAAGAGAAAATGAGAAAGCAGGTTGATTTAGTCACTTGTGTATGTATCTATATAGGAACATTTCAAGATAACTTTTTAAAATTCAGTAATTAGGAATAAATCATCTATCTATCTATCTATATATAAAGCATACAATGAGTAAATATCAATATTTACACTTAGAGCAGTGAATGAAGCGATCGAGAAAGCTGAGAATAGTCTTCTCAATTGTGATTTGGGATTTAGTGATGGAGCTGTAGGAAATATTTTTCTGTGGGACTGGGTTTACCAGTTTGGGGCTTCTCAAGGAATCTTGGTCAAGGCATTTAATTATGCCATCCGAGACTTCACCAGTGTGCTAGGAGCATGCAACCATTTTGCTGTACATTGAAATGTTGCCATGAAGATGGATGATCATGTTTCTCAGCAATAGCCATACCATGGAAGCAGTGTGTGTTTTACCAAAAAAAAAAAAAAAAAAAAGGTAGAAGATGAAAAACACGATATTTTTATTAAAAATGACTGGAATATAAAGTCTGAAGACAAAGGAATTATGACTTGAAATAGTGTTTTGCATAGTTCTGGAAAAATGTAACTACTCAAATGCAGTTATGTGGCTGCTGTGGTAATTCTTTTACCTGTATTTTACTCACCTCCCGCCTCATGTGCTGTTAGTACTCTGCTCTTTCACACAGCAGGCAGCTGAGTTGCAAGAACTTTGTCAAAAGAACTTTGAATATGATTCTGACAACCTTGGTGGCCAGAATTTTTTTGGCTTTTTTAGGAGACAGGTGAATAACACAGAGAGTTAAGGGGGAAAGGAACCCTTTTAGGTGACAGAAGCTGTAAGTTGCCAGTGACAAATACAAATGACCTTACTTGCCAAAACTAACTAACTAATTAAGAAAGAAAGAAAAAGAAAAAGAGGAAGAAAAAGAAAAATATTTGAATTTGATTCTAATCTCATATAAACCAGATTATATGCTTTTTAAGGAATGTAAGATCCACAGCTTTGCATTTCATCTGAATAACAAATATCAATTAGGAGTACATCATGAATAATACATATGAGTATTTAAGGTATACAGTGTTAGGAAAGAAGGTCTCTGTAGAGGCAGCTGGCAGGTGTTTCTGGTATGTGTGAAGTTACCCAAAATCGGGCTGTTGAAAAATATTATTCTTTTATATCTACATCTTTATTAGAAATTCAGGAAGTACTTACAATGTTGTTTGAACAACTTCCCAACATGTAAGTTATGTGGCAAAGCTTAGATGTGGTAAAAATATGATAGATTAGAAAGAGACTTTACATCTTTAAAAGAGAAAGATGTTCAATTGCATTGTTAAAGGAACTATACTTACTTGAATTAACAGCTGCTGACTTTTGCTTGGGGTTTTTTCCAGATGTCAACAGAAAGGATAAATATAATCCTTAATTACTCTCCTTGCATTTGCCAAGCACCCAGGCCAAGTTCAGGTGAATAGCACAGAGAGTGGAGGGGAAAGAAAGCCTGTAATCCCTTCACCATTCCTTGAAAGCACGATTAATGCCATGTTAATTGAAATGGTTTCATTTTGTTCAGACTATTTCTTGAAAATTCAGGCACTAAGAAATGTCTGCATGGGGAAGGGGAAGGATAAGCAGGGACGAAGTGAGAGAGTGGCATGGACATATACACACTACCAAATATAAAATAGATAGCTAGTGGGAAGCAGCTGCATAGCATAGGGAGATCAGCTCGGTGCTTTGTGTCCACCTAGAGGGGTGGGTGGGAGGGAGATGCAAGAGGGAGGAGATATGGGGATATACGTATATGTATAGCTGATTCACTTTGTTATACAGCAGAAACTAACACACCATTGTAAAGCAATTATACTCCAATAAAGATGTTAAAAACAATGTCTGTTGTTATGTTTTAGTTGAAATGGATTTTTAAAATATTTTAAATGATGTTGTTATTGATCTCTTGTAAATAACAGCTGAGTACACTGCCCTAAAAAACAAATACAATGAAACCCTCATCTTATCCATTGAAATTTTAGAACCCAATGATGATGAAGCATCAGGATTCTTTGGTCACTCTTTTGAGAGTGCACTGAGGAAGCAAATTTCAGGAGCAAGAGTAATATCTTTTTAACATTGTGGTACCTGATAGCAGAATGGTAATGTAACATTGACCAAGCACCCAACTTTCACTGGCATCAATTTCCATTTGTAAAACAGAGAGGTTTTAAGGTCCTTTCTGGCAGGTATCCTAACTACTTGAGAGGACTGGTCCTCCTCTAAATTTGGTGATATTTGTAGATTTTGCAAGAAAATAGTTGGAAAAGCTCCTTTAGGGAATGAAAGAATAAATTTCTCTGGTTCATTTTTCTTTTTTACTGCTCAAACTGAAGTATGTTCTCCTTTTTTCCCTCCCTCCCTTTCTTCTTTCTTCCTCCTTCCATGTTGTTCCTTAGTCTCCTCCTTTTGTTTCACTTTACTCCCTCTCTCCCTTGCTTCTTTTTTACCTTTATTTCTATTTTTGGTCTCAGATGCTTATTAAAATCCACAGAAACTACCAAAACATCTGCTTGAGTTAAGATGCTTATCGGTTTTCTTAAATTGAAAGTTCAGAGGTATTCTGGCTTCAGCTGATAGTTGATCAAAGACACCCTGAGTACCTGGTTTCTTTCCACTTCTGTACTTACCTTCTGCAGGGTCAACTTTGTAATTCAGACTTCCCTTTAAAGATTACTTCTTTTTTTTGATAGCTTTCATGGGAAATCAGGAAAAACTTTTGCCCCGAAACTCATCTTTTTTCATAGCCAAAATTGAACCTGGCCCAAATCTGAAGTCATTGTTAGCCAAGCAAATGAAATTTCTGATTTGTTTAAGCCAAGGTATTTCAGTTTGGGCTCAATACCACCCCAAATACATGGCCTAAGATGAAGGAGATGTGATTCACTGAAAGGAATCTGCCTGCTACACTCAGTCTCTGGGGGATTTCACTTAGTCCTGGGACTTTAAATTTAATAAAACGCTAGTAACTATATTTTACAAATATGTTACATAATACGTAATAACCAGTCAATTATATATATACGTATATATATGTGTATATGTGTATATATATTCGTACATGTATTTCCATTGTGTGTATGTATATGTATGTATGCATATATGTGTGTATATATATCTCTCCAGTGTGGGACACTCCTCTTCCATTTTTTTTCTGCATCCAGTCTCCTACTCAACACTTCTAGTTTGACATCTAATAGGCCCCTACAATTTAGCATGTCTCATATCAAACTCTTGATTTCCATACCCTGTGCACTACTTTCCTCTTCTGTTCTTTCCTATCAGTAAAAATTTACCCAGTTTCTCAGTACAAACATTTTGGAGTCATTCTTGATACTTTTTCCTCCCACTTCAGATCTGTTTGGCTCCATATTCATTATGTATCCTGACTCCACCCACCCGCCCTCCACTGCCACTACTGCTCTCATAAAGCTACCATCATTTTATTTCTATAATAAGCTCATGACTCTTCTTGGGGCTTCAGCTCTCACCCCCTCATTCTATTCTATTCTATCCTATTCTATCCTATCCTATCCTATCCTATCCTATCCTATCCTATTCTATTCTATTCTATCCTATTCTATTCTATTATCTATAAACAATGATGTCTTAAAAACATTAGTCAGATTTTGTGAGAAAGCCTAGTGTCATTCCATCACACTGAGAATAATTTCCAAATTTCTTAATATGACATAAAAGGTCCTTCATAATCTGACCCTTGGATGTCTCACCACCTTCATTGTTTCCCCATTTTTAATCTCTGCTCCAGTCACATGCCTTTCTGGCAGTTCCTCAAGAGCAATAAGTACTTTTACTGTTCTAAGCTTCTTCACTTGCTCTTCCCTCTGCCTGAAATGCTCTTCCCTAAGGTCTTGTCATAATTCAGCTTAATTCCTCATTTTTTTTCCCATGTCACAACTCAGATTTTACTTTTTCAAAGAAAACTTTTCTGACACCCCCATTGCCACCTAAAATTGCCTCCCTCTCATCATTTTTAACTATCCCCTTACCCTGCTTTATTTTTAAAAATAATTTTTCAATTTTTTTTCAAAGTGCTACCTAATGTTATATGTATGCATATATATCCTATATCCTATCCCATCCCATCCTATCCTATCCTATCATCATTTATCACACTTGCATGCAACCTCCATGAATGCAGGAACTTTGTTTCATTCACTTCTGTATCCACAGTACATAGAACACTGGTTGGAATATAATGAATGCTCAATATATATATAATATATAGTGAATAAAAGTCTGTAATGGCAGTTTTCAAACTAAATTCTAGTATGGGCTGCAATTTGAAATAGCAGTGCCTTAAAATTATTTTCTAACATTTATTTTCCTGGTATGATAACTAAAAGGCTTGTTACCCATTCTGGGTGCTGCTATTCATTCTTCCTTTTTTCTATTCTTTTCTTTGTGTGTGTGTATGTGTGTGTGTGTGTGTGTGTGTGTGTGGCTTGCCTTTAGCTCTTTTTCTTTAGTGGGTCCATAAGAACCACCAATGAGTAGAAGAAAATAAGAAGTTATGTATTTGGGAGACTATTTGTAATGATTAATTAATCATCCATTCTTCTGTTAAAGATGAATACTTTTTTTCTTTTGGTGAAGTATTTAATATTTACTGAGCAGAGATAGAGTCTGCCTAAGTTGTAGGTGTTGAAGTCCTGGAGTTCACAATCATGTTAATACATTATTTTTGCTGGATACCTATGTTTTTATGTAAGAAATAGTGGGCTAATGCATTTTGTACTTCAGCTATTTCACCTTTCCTATTTGCTATAATGTTAAACTTGTTCTATTCTGTGGGACTTTGTAATGTGCCTTTGCGACAGAAATGCATGTGTGGGAAAGCATTTTTAAAAGGCCTTATTATACATCATTTATTTGTTATGTTATAATTTACCAGTACTTTATTGGGGCTCATCTGTCGAAACTTGATAAAGGATAATTAACTGCAGGCAAAGTCCAGATTTGGGGATCCTTTCATCTACCATTAGAATAAGAACTTGCATGTACGCCATTAACTATATAGATTCCAAAGCATGGTTAAAACATGACATTATCTCTTTCAAGCCTGGTGCTATGAAATTATCTTATTATATAAACAAATTAATACAGGATTTAGGAAAAAAGTTTTATGTCATATTTTTCTTTCTTCTTATTTTGGGAACGCTTAATCTTTTAGAATGATTACAAATTTATTAAAAGCATTAAGCATTTTAGTTCAGTCCACTCTTAAGGTGAAGGGAATTGGGCTCTACCTTTTGAAGGTAGGATGATCAAAGAATTCACAGACATATTTTAAATCTGTAATACCTTTGGAGAGAAGGGAGGAGGTAGTTACTGGGAGGGAACATAGAATGAGGGACTTGAGGGACTTGGAAGATACTCTATTTCTTGATTGAATATTGCTTACATTGGTGTGTTTCCTTTGTGAAAATTCCCTGTGCTCTACACTTTTGTGAATTTTCTGTATGTGTGTTATATTACTATAAAAGAGTTAAAATGCTTAGTGCTAATTTTGATCATCTTTCACTAAAACAGTTAGCCATTTGAAGAGATACTTTAAAAAAGATACACAGGATAAAAAAAAATATTGTTAAGTGTGAACAGGCTAATTAATCATGTAGATGTGCCATTTCTCTGTTGAAGCAAATATTGCACAATAAGTTGACATTTCCTAGGTCCACCAGAACACCAAATATCCTAGCATAAATTATCACAATATATGATGGTTCAGGGCACCTCTAGTTCTTAGAATTCATGAAGGCAGTAAATTTTTTTCTTGCTCAATTCCAGTTACTTAGAAGATTAAATAATTTTCCTTAAAATTGTAGTTATGCTGGATTCATGATAGATGTTTGCCCAAGATGCGTCAGGACAAGCACAGATCCTGCAGAGAATATGAGTTCTGTGGCCCTAGAGGCACTATTTGGTACTAAGTGGTTGTGGCATTGTCTCAGATATTGGAGGTGCAGATGCACCTTGGATTTACTAAAGAGTTGCATTTTCCATTACATTTGTCTCTGTGTTAAATGCTGCTATGAAAAATGAACAGATAAGTAAGAGACTCTCTTGGGTGTAGACTATATGGGAAGAGAGAAAACTTGCACAAGCCTCTTAGATAGCCTCATCCACTGGAGGGGAGACAGAAGAAGCAAGAAGAACTACACTCCTGCAGCCTGTGAAACAAAAACCACATTCACAGAAAGATAGACAAGCTGAAAAGGCAGAGGGCTATGTACCAGATGAGGGAACAAGATAAAACCCCAGAAAAACAACTAAATGAAGTGGAGATAGGCAACCTTCCAGGAAAAGATTTCAGAATAATGATAGTGAAGATGGTACATATATACAATGGAATATTACTCAGCCATAAAAAGGAACGGAATTGGGTCATTTGTTGAGATGTGGATGGATCTAGAGACTGTCATACAGAATGAAGTAAGTCAGAAAGAGAAAAACAAATATCGTATATTAATGCATGTATGTGGAACCTAGAAAAATGGTACAGATGAACCAGCTGTTGTGCGCAGGCTCAGTAGTTGTGGTGCACGGGCTTAGTTGCTCCGCAGCACATGGGATCTTCCCGGACCAGGGCTCGAACCCGTGTCCCCTGCATTGGCAGGCAGATTCTTAACCACTGGTCTACCAGGGAAGTCCCAATCCACTGCTTTTTTAAACCTCTGAAATTACTTCCATGACGATGAATTCTGGTTCTACTGATATGTGACATTAGAAAAGTGACGAGGGATGTTTGAGAATTATGGCAGAGTGTACTTTGGAGAGGTCCCATTTTCTATATGTAAAGCTACTGGGCTCACTCTTTATGTAATTCTGAACTCAAATGAAAATTAATATATGGTAATCGGAGTTCACCTCTTGAGAATACTTATCTTGAGAATACCACTTTTTTCTAAGTGTTCATTAGCAAAAGTAATAAATCTAATATTCTCTCCCAAATAATCATGCATTAAAAAACTATTCCAGAACCAGGGTACAAATGTGCATCATGTGAATTAACTAAAGAACAATTTTAAAGAAACTTAAAGATCAATTTTAAGCAGGTGCTAGGATTTTATTAACTATTTTTTTACTTGACACAAAAGGGAGCCATCTCTCTTTGTCAATCAAGGCTCATACACTTCATTTAGAATTTTTGACATTTGTAGATATAAATAGAGCACGTGAATAAGAGCAGGATATTTAGGCAACTCTTTTAGCAGAGTTCTGAAGGATGGGGTTACGCACACTAATAATATGATTATCAAAATTGTTTCTGATGATGTATAGTATTGAAAAATGGGTCTGATGATTTCTTAGTCTGCACTCTACCTAAGGGAAATGGAAATAGTTGAAAAGATGCACAGCAGTTAAAAAGATCAGGATACTGAAGGAGCAGTTATCATTATTACAGTAAATTTGGTCTGGAACATTTGAAGATGAGCCTGGGCACTTGGTTGATAACCATTGCTCTGAAGAAACCTGTGAATGATGTCCCTTGGAAGTAGAGTAAGGAAGATAATAATTCCAAAAGGACCTTCTTGATTACAGTTAATAAGCTTTCAGCCTGTAATGATGTCAGTGCACATGGAATGAACAAATTTCTGAAGTGGACTTCTGAATTCAATGGGTCCTCCGGGTTTTTCTTACATAAAAATGCTCCTTTGTTTGTGTGTCTTAAGAGTGGAGGTCTATATGTGTAGGTCCATTTGTATGTGGAGATTGGAATTCACATGTATGGTCTATCTAGAGAATACAAATTGTCACTTTCATGTACATTTAGTTATTTGCATTGATGTCTGTGAGATTAGATATTATCCAATAGGAATGGCATAGTAATTCTTATTTCATTTACATTTTATAGTTTTGTACCAGGTGTGTGTCACTTCATGTGTAGCACTTATGACTCAGAAACAACTCCATTTTAAGCCTGTATTTCTGAGTATATATGTGTTTGTAGGTTTCTATTTTAAGAATACAAAGTTTAATTCTATTCACCTGAACAGTGTTATTCAAGTGGGATATTGTGTGGGATAGCCTAGGTCAGAGAACTATATTTGGTGAATGCCATAGTAATGAAAGACAGAGGAGAGTAGGGCTTTGGAGCAAGACAGCTTGGCTTTGAATCCTGCTTACAGTACTTTCTCGCTATTTGGCTTTAGTCCCTAGTTTCTTTACTTGTAAAATGTGAATAATGATGATAATAACACCTACCTCATAGGATATTTTTAAAATTAAATGAGATAAAGAGTGAAAAGCACCTATATGTTACTTGAAATGCACTGAACCATGAATAACCAGCAGACATTATTGTAATTCTTTCTAGGTCAGTGAACTTCATGAAAGGGGTGGTGATGGTGCTAGAACTGCCTTCTATTATATTTCCAACCCAACCAACTGCCTCACCATTATGTGCCGTGGGCCAAAAGAGCAAAGAGATTATAGATGGCCTGGAACAAACCATTCCCTCTGCCTGAGAAATAATTTAAAATGAATTTTGAGGTTTAGTCTTCACAGTTCATCAATACTCTACCATTTAATAGACAGAATTAGAAGGCCTAAAGAGGAACGGCACATTAAGCTTTCAAAATTTGGTATTCCAGGGCAGTTTGGAAGAATTTATTCAAGATAGACATACGTGCCAGAATTGAAGAATAAAAATGAGGCATAGAGTTATTTAGAGAACATTCACCATTCCAGAAGGCAATCTGGGTAATTCATAGCAAATAGTGGCAACTTTATAAGACATCATCATCAATAAACATTTATAAGCATCCACCAGGACCAAGACCATACCTGGCACTAGAAATTACTGAATGATTGCTTAACTCCAAGTTTCCTTTTGGTTCTGGAGACATGGTCATGCATTGATGCATAAGGGAGTGTTCATGATGGGAAATGATCACAGTAAGATTTGATCATGACTACTGAAAAGCATGCCACACATGGTTTCCAATTTTTGGTGAAGCAACTAAAGATACGATATGTTCAAATATGTCATATTCATCAATAAGACTTTATTTAATGTATAAGTTGTTCCAATGAAATTTTTTTTTTTATAAATTTATTTTATTTTTATTTTATTTTTGCCTGCTTTGGGTCTTCGTTGCTGCGCGCGGGCTTTCTCTAGTTGCAGCAAGCAGGGGCTACTCTTGGTTGCAGTGTGCGGGCTTCTCATTGTGGTGGCTTCTCTTGTGACGGAGCACGGACTCTAGAGCACAGGCTCAGTGGTTGTGGTGCGCGGGCTTAGTTGCTCCGCGGCATGTGGGATCTTCCCGGACCAGGGCTCGAACCTGTGTCCCCTGTATTGGCAGGCAGATTTTTTAGCACTGCGTCACCAGGGAAGCCCCCAGTGAAATTTTTAAAAGCCTTGTAAACAACACTGTCTTTGATGCTTTTTCTTTTATCATTTTATACTATTCAGTTTTGTGAGAGCTTTACAACCAGTCGTGTACACACACACACACACACACACACACACACAGAGTGAAACCACACACAAAGGGACTTCTCTCAGAAAAATGTTTAAAGATTCAAACTTTATTTTAAGCTACAGCAGGATGCGTTAGAGCAGATAGAGTGAGAACTAATGAGTTATCCATTTGCACCAAGACTCTAAACTCTATCTTGCCAGTGGACTTGATATAATTCATGTTAGCCTGGCAAGAACGGATTAAGAATGGAAAGTGTGGGCTCACTCATATATTGTGTTTGGCTCATTAACAACATTAGTGTACCTTGTTAAGTAACTATATATTTCAGCATTGAATGCTATGCAAATGACATTAAAATTATCTTTTATTTTCAGGAAGGAGCTCTCGATTACTATATGGTTACATCTATCTTTAACAAAATGTCTAATTTTTTCTTTTGTAGAAGAGAAACTAACAGAGAAATACCCTAGACCAGGGGGCTCCGCAGATTTTGTAGACGCCTCACAGGGATTCATTCTGTTGAAATGCAGATTCATTAGGTTTGGGGAGGAACCTGAAAAATTTGCATTTCTAAAAACTTCCTGTTGATGCTTTTGCATGTAGTTCACGCACCACGTTTTCAGTAGCAAAACCTGAGCTAACACATTGGCTCACATAACTTCATTTTAAATGGAAATACCTGAAATCTAGGGGAAAATGTGCCTTGGTTATTATTGGAATTTGGTTGCTTTGAGTTCCAGAACTATGAGGAAAGACATTCTAATCATCTTCTATGAACCTGTGACAGCAAATTTTATATTCCAGGATACTCCTTGTTTTATGTAAGAGTTCTTTCAGATTTCCTAACCTATGTCAATAGTGAAGCCACATTTTTGTTTTTGTTGTAAATTTATGAGGATAGCTTATCGGAAAGGAAGCCACATTCTGTAAACAAAATCTGAAATGTTTATTTCTATTCCTTTGCAATTTAACATAGAAGACTGTGTTTTCAATCTTGGATCTTACAACCTATTGTCTTATTTTAGTGCTTCATTTATTATGTATTGGGTTAAAATTTTAAAAGGGTATCAGATATAGTTTACCTTTTATATACTTCTTTTTTCTTTGCATCCTGAAACATTTCTCCCAATAGAACTAGTTTGAGAAGCTGAGGCATATTGCCCATTGAAAGAAGCGCAGAAATAATCTAAAGGGAATGAAGAGTCAAATTCTTGGCTTTTTTTGAGCTCCCAGGTAG
Source organism: Balaenoptera acutorostrata (assembly GCF_949987535.1). Classification (NCBI taxonomy): domain Eukaryota; kingdom Metazoa; phylum Chordata; class Mammalia; order Artiodactyla; family Balaenopteridae; genus Balaenoptera; species Balaenoptera acutorostrata. Next base: position 88,111,866 of record NC_080065.1, read on the forward strand.
ACTTTTAAAAATCTACTGCCAAGTCAATAGTCTGAAAGTCAAAGCTCTTTTGAGTTGGAATGGGTAGAATTTATTCAGAGAGAACAGTTTTGTTTTGTTTTGTTTGAATTCCAAAAGATGGGCTCTGAATATCAAGAGCAAAACCTGGAGGACTCAGGGCACAGGGTTTACACAATAAACCACAGACTAGGGAAGACTATATGAATGACATGAAAGCATTGTGCCCACTCAGATGGAGCCAGCTTTGTTTTGATCAGTGGTTGAGAGAAGAAGATCAGAGGGATTGTGACTAAAACTCAGAGGCTGCCTGGAATCATGGTCTGGGTGTAGCGGTAGATAGTGGGGCTGAAGACTATATAAAACACAGGTATGTTTAGGGGAATGTGGGAGTAGAAGAGTCACATGCCCTCCCTTACCAAGTATAGTTGGTGAGGCTACAGACCTCTCTGGAACACTGGTATCTAGTGTGTTGTTGGAAGAACAGAGCAGCAGAGGCTGAGAGGAATGCCTTGGACACTTGGCCCGGTGGACTCTCTCAAAGTGCTGTCCTATTAAGTTGGGGAAGGAGATCTTACAGCCTGGGTCAGGGTGAGGAATAGATACATGCTTGGACTGGGTAAAAGTACTATTGAGGCCATCAGCAGAAAATATCAATATCTTATGAAGGAGACTAGATGAGATGAGTTACACACGACGTGGAGAGTTAAGAGTCCTGGGCAAGATGTCCAACAATACAAACAGCCCTTCAGAACATAGATTACCTCCAGTAAGAAAGGAAAAGGAAGTCAGATGGGGATGGGAGTGGTGGAAGAATGAGGTTTAATGTAGAAGTGATGCTGGTTAACTTGAATTGCAAAGACTGAGTTATCCTTTCATTGTTGGGAATAGAGGAATTGAAGCTCATGAGGTAAATTCAGTTTAACAGTGTGTCGACTGAAAAGAAGTGCACAACTTAAAAGGTGAAAGTTATGTTTTATTCGGTGGACAAATCTGAGGACTTAAGCCAAGGACACAGCATCTCAGATAATTCTGAGAGACTTCTCCAAAGAGGAGGTGGGGGAGAGCTAGGATATATAGGAGTTTTTGCAACAAAACCAGGTGGTTGTAACATGAAAAGATGACTATTTCTAAAAGAAAACCAGATATCTCAAGGTAAGGAATTTAGTGCTTTTCTATGTATGGGAATATGCAAGAGTCTGGGCTCACTGAAATCATTACTTTGATATGCACCTCAGCTATCTGGGGCCAGCATCCTGTGTTTTCTCATCCTGAGTCTTCGCAAGGTACACCGTAGGGGTCACTGCAGCAGTTGACTGCTAGATGGCAGGCATTCTTTGTTTGCATCCTGAGTTCCCTCAGGGCTCACTGTTGGGGCAGCTGTAATGTGGTGGCTTGATGGCTGCAACAGCCTTTGTTTACTGATATGGCAGACAATATTTTAGTTCTCAAATGTAATAATAAAGTTACAATTTATCAATCTGAGTTCTGTGCCTATGTCTATTCGTAATCTCCATAGTAAGATGATGATAATAATAATGCCAGCCCTGCTTACTTAAATTTTAAATGGGGAAAAAAATTCCTATAGAATTTTTAGAGTAGGTATTAACTTTAGGATAACTAAGTCATGTCATCCCCCTTCTCATAATCTTTGAACACTTCTCCTTGTTCTCAGAATAAAGCCCTAAACCCTTCACATGGCCTTAGAGACCCACTATGTCTTGCTGCTTGCCAGCTCTGCAGCCCCACCTCGTTCTGTTTGCCATTCGCTATCTTTGTTCCAACCAGACATTGTTTTTGGTTTCTTAAACTTGACCTACACGTTTCCCACCTCAAGGCATTTTCAGATGTTATTCTCTCTGCTTGAAAGAGTCTCCTTTTCAACCGTAGGTCAAGTTTCCTTGCCAAATGCTTCCATATCACTCTGTACTGCTTCTTTATAGTATTTATCACAATTGAAATAGATTTTTGTTGTTGTTGTGGAGAATGTCAGTCTTTCTCATAGGCTCTAGGCTTCAGCAGTGCAGAGACCATGTCTGTCTTATTTGCTGATGTAGCCCCAGTGTATAGCACAGGCCTGACACGTTATAGTCATTAATATTTGGGGAACACGCAAAATGAGTGAATGAATGGTTTGATCTGATACTCTCATTTTACTTAAGAAGATATAGTATCTGATGTAGTACATATATACAACGAAATATTACTCAGCCATAAAAAGGAACGAAATTGGGTCACTTGTAGAGACATGGATGCATCTAGAGACTATCATACAGAGTGAAGTAAGTCAGAAAGAGAGAAAGAAATATCATATATTAACACAAACATGTGGAATCTAGAAAAATGGTACAGATAAACCTGTTTGCAAGGCAGAAATAGAGACACAGACGTAGAGAACAAATGTATGGACACCAAGGGGGGACGGGGGGGTGGGATGAATTGGGAGACTGGGATTGACATATATACACTAACTAATATGTATAAAATAGATAACTAATGAGCACCTGCTGTATAGCACAGGGAACTCCACTTCGCTGTACAGTAGAAACTAACACAACATTGTGAAACAACTATACCCCAATTAAAAAAAAAAAAAGAAGATATAGGGTCTGATGAGACTGAGTTTTCTAGTTGCTTAACTGTAATCAAAGTTGTTTTATTATACCTTGGGGAGAGGATGGGAGAAAAATTCAAAGATACTAAAAACACAATTAAGAATATTGTGTAGTTTAAGAAATCATTAATTACCCCATCCCCTACTGTTCCAATCTTTTTTGTTATGTATTATGTTTATTTGTGAAACCTGCTCTTAAAAGAATCATTGGTTGTACTTTTATTGTATTTCAGATAAAATGTTATGGTTAGAATGTCACACTGTTTTATTTATTAAAAGAAAATTCGTCTCTTTGGCTCGCTCATTAAGTTTTGTGGCTTTTTTAAAAGATGAATACCCACCAGACCAACGATTGGCCTCCATAGGTGTTTTTCCCCCATGTTAACCAGAAAGCCATATGATATTTTGAAAAGATGTTTGCTATACCTGGAAGAGTGAAGCAGTAAAGAACAATGAGGCAGCCAAAAATGTCACTAGATAAATGAGTCCCAGCTTGTATTCTCTTATACAAGATTACACAATTTTAAATTGCACTAAATTGGTACTGATCTGGCAATCTTGTCTTTGATATGCTTTGAGTCTTAAAATTCTACAGACTGTAGACTTGAGGGGCACTCACACCAGGTTTGAATGAAATGTATTTACAGCACAGTGGGAGAAAAGTATTATTTTATTCCTGGTTTTCTCTATGCTTCTTAGTGTGGAAGCAGTGGAACCAATGAAACCTTATCAATATTTAGCATCTCTTCTTTAAAATGACAAGCTTTAGAAAAATAATTCAATATCAAGGTAAATAACCATAGCTCTGACTGCCCAGGTATGTTTTAAACATTGTTTGAGGAAAGAGAATATTTCTCCTAAGAAAACTATATGAATGTCAGACAACTATTTTTTCCATAAGGCCTTATAAATAATAACTAATACTGTGCTAGGGCAATAGAGGATTTTCTCAATCTCCTCTGGGTGCCAGGTAGAAATACTGGCTGTTAGTTCATATTTATGACAAAGTATTATTTTTCTGCTAAAACAGATGGATTTTGAACTGACATTTTGACATCACAGGAAAATGCATACTGTCCTTTCAAACACCCCTCTTGGATACATCAGGAAAGCAACTATTAAGTGAAATGTATGACAGCAGGACTTCATTCTACTTTTCTTATTCGAGTGTTTATTTGTTTGAATTGGCCATAGATAGGTTCCTAAGGATTTGAACTGTGTCGGAAATGATTTGATTTAAGTCAAACAACGAACACAGTCACACCTTGTCACCACTTCCCAAATGACTTTTTTCAGGGAGGGGCCCCCTTCATGGACATAATGTAGTAAGTTCAGAAAAGCTTTCCTGGGGATTGTTTCATTTGCAAGATATATTTAAACCTGGAAAATGACATAGGAATATTTACCAAATACAGATAGTAATTTCTACTCCCATAAATGTGAATGTGGAAGTGTTTAGACACAAGTCCTATGTGACAGTTTGAAAATAGCATATACATATTACCAAATAGAGATATTACCAGAATAATTCTATAGCTGTATATCCATAAATGAAGACTTAGAGAAATGTTAAAGTTGTGATTACAGAAATATTTAATCAGGGAAATTATCACCGTGAGGATTTTACTGTAACTGTATGTGTGGGGTGGGGTGGGTAAAGTAAGACTTACTGGTTATTGAATTTTATTAGGTAGAATTAATTATGTGCAGGGGAATATTCAAATATATTTTTATATGAAAACTTCCTGTTGTTCTTTATGTGCAGACTTCTCTAAGTTTTCACACATTTGAAAGATTAGGTTTGTTTTTTGAACCACTTAGTAAGTTTATTCCTTTGGATTTATTTTCCATTCAAAGATGAGATTGTTTCCAGTGTAAAGCTACACCTTGAGCATTTTGACAACTCAGCTGAAGACGTTCCTTCTGGTCATGCTGGCCTTATACACACTTACCCCCTGCCCATATGAACCATTTTAGTAAGCTGTAGATAGTTGTACCTTTTACTTCAATTCCTCTGAAATCATTTTCAGTCATTTTGATGAAAGCTGTCAGTTCCTTATTCATTTTTATCTTTCAAAAAGGCTCAAAAGGCACTGCATTCTCATTTGCATACCCAATCCTTCCTTTCAGTCTTGAATTATTATTAACAGTACACTTTGCTCTCTAACATGAACTTAAGACTGTAAAAGAGTATTGTTTTGTTGAGACTATCAGTAAATATCTTTATATGCAAAGATATTATTATTACTATTGATATTAATATTACAGACATTTAGTTGTGATTTTTTGCTTAACAACTTAATTGGTAAAGCTGTTTAAAAATTATATTTAGTTTACATTAGCTTTATCCTTTAAAAATCATGTTTCTAAATCTTGTGGTTAATACTTTAGTGAAAGGGTGTTTCAAGGTCCCTTTTCCTTTATATGAAACCAGTTCAATCAGCAAAGTAAAAGTCAGAGCCTTCACTCTCTTTTTTAGATTTCTTCTTATTTGAATGATCCACCTTTCCCTATAGTGATCACCGTGAATCACTTGAAAATGAATATGCCAAGGTAAGTGTATGTTCGAGAAAGTTTGGGTATTTTTAAATTGCCTATTCATATAATTTAGACCTCAAATTCATATGAACCTTATAATTTAATCAAAAGGATGATGTTGTCCAGCAATTATTTTGAATTCCTAAAATATGCCAGGTACAAGCACTATGTCATTTCAATCATACAGATGTGGAGGACTCCATACACATGAGGACATTGATGCTCAGCAAGGTTGAGTAACTTGCCTAGTGTTACGCCTCTAAAAATGACAGAGTGGGAGGCAAATCTGAGTCTTTCTGGTTCCAAAGATGGTGATCCACTGCATTATTGGATTAGTTTCTTTCATGTTTGCTTTTCTTACCTATAATGCTAAAAAAAGAGGTTCTTTCAGATTCTTGGAGAGTGAACCTATCTTGGATAGGGTTTCTTTTCTCTTCAACTGCATTTTTAAATGATTTAATGAGAGAAATAGTTTAGTTGAAACTGAAAATTTAAGATAAGAGACTCAACATTCATGAATTTCAAAATTCAAGCATTGCCCCCATCACAAGAAACTATCTCTTTTTTTTTTTTATTGAAGTATAGTTGATTTACAGTGCTGTGTTAACTTCTGCTGTATAGCAAAGTGACTCAGTTATACACATATATACATTCTTTTTTTATATTCTTTTCCATGATGGTTTATCCCAGGATATTGAATATAGTTCCCTGTGCTATACGTAAAGACCTTGTTTTTTATCCATGAAACTATCTCTTAACAGGCCATTGTATTTGGAGAGAGCAATTAGAGAACCTCAGGTTCTCAAGTTACAGACATATTTTACATGGTTATTAATATTTTAAATATTTTACTAACTATTTAACTGTTCGGTTTACTTCTACCACTTGTAAGGAGTAACTATGAACAGCTATCTTGTGGGATGTCCTGGTTACTTCGCTTTTTTTCTCAGGGAGCCATGTTATGATACTGGCTAGAGTTTGTTCTGAATTTCAGATAATGATTGACAATGAAATAATAATTAATATTTGTAGAGTTTCCACAAGATATATAGTAAAGATGGTGGAAAAGGAACATATGTCAAGATATTTGCTAATATATAGATGGATTGTTCAGACACTGACTCATCTCATAGAGGTCAATGAGTATGAACAGTAAAATATTCTTCTTTTGGTTGAGGAGAATGAAGTCTAAAGGAATAATTAATTGATAGCAGATCCCAGTCAAAAACCTGTTTCTTCACAGAGCTGATCAGGGAAGGGGCCATGATTTGAACTCAGGCTGTTTGATTCTGTATCCTATCCTGTCATGCAGTCCAAGGGTTCTGGATGTCTCCCAAGTAGGCCACAGAGGAGGAGGCCTAGTTCATGCATGTCCTTCCAGAGGGCTCTGGGTCTTTTAGGCAGAGCTTGGGTAAGAGTTACCCCCTGGGACTGAACTTGCATGGTGTCCCCCATAGTTGTAGAGTAAGCAGCCTTGGCACATACAGCCCCCCTCTCCAACCCTATCCAGTAGTTTGTTCTGCTTCTGTGGAATTACTGCCTGGGACCGCCGGCTCAGGACCATCGTGCCTGCTTGCTGAAGCTCTATGCAGACAGGTGCAAGTTTCTCCTCCTTGGTGGGTCCCTTTCTTCTCCTAGGGGTCGGCCAAGGCCCCTACATGGTCCATGCCATTCCTAGTCAGGCGCATGGCTCAGAGTGTTTCCTCCTATTCTACGGGTTCACGTAAGAGATTGTGAGATTCATGGGGAATATGAGGAGACTGAGGTACAGAGAAGGGAAGGGACTTGCTTGCAGTCACAGAGCTGATAAGAACAGAATACTGATGTAGCCATTTCTTCTTCACAGCAAAGCTAGGAAAGGGATTGATTTTTTACCATCTTACCTCATGAGGAAGCTGAGCCTTGTTCAAGGTCACATAGCTGGTATAATAATAATAGCAACAGGAATAATAATACTAATGTACTAACACATTGTGTCAGTTACAGTGTGCTAAGCATCATCGAATGCTCATAGTTCTAGGAGGTTGATGCTATTTGCAGATGAGGAAATTGAGGCTCAGAGAAGTGAAGAAACGTGGAAGTCACATGGCTAGTAAATAGGGATGGAAGTAAAAAGAGCTAACATTTACAGCACACTTAGTGTACGCCAAGCACCTTGCTGTTTAATTCTCACAGCCCTATTGGGAGAACAGGTGCGGTTAATCAAGTTTATAGGTGAGGAGAATGGGGCTTAGAGAAGTTATTAGAGGAAGGTGACACGGTTAATAAATGGAAATATAAAAACAGTAATAGTAATCATAAGCTAACATTTATTGAGCACTTACTCTGTGCACAGTAATATGTCATGTTCTCTCATGTTCAGAGAATTAAGGGACTTACACAGGGCCACACAGCCAGGAGTGGAAAAGCAGGGATTTGAATTCAGATCTCTGGAGAGGGAGATCCTTCTGTGGGAGGGGAAGCTGATAAATATGGAGGCCCTTCAACTGGGAAGACATTGGCCGCTTGGAGGCCTTCCTGGAGGGCATCTGTGTTTGGAGGGTGGCATCCTTACCGACAGGTTCAGTTGCATCAAAAGCAGCATGAGCGCCAAGCCAAGCACCACTCCTATGGCATAGCTCAGCCACCCAAAACCAAAACCGGCCACGGGCTGCCAGCTGACATCATGTACAACATCAGGGCACTGGCCGCCTATGACAGCTAGATGTTGTGGCAGTGGGTACGAGGACAAGGAGGACAGGGAACCCCATGGCAGGGGCGAAGTGGCTGAAGACCACAGCCTGCAGAGGGTATGGAAGAGGGTAGACTTTGCAGGCCCGCCCGGGGCCTCTACTCCTGGTGGGTCTCCATTTGTGCCCTTTGGACTCTGGTCCCTACAGTATTGAGAATGTCCTGTCATGGGCAAGAGGAGTGGACCCTGAAGTCCTTGGTCAGCAGCCTGGGGCTGGGCATGCATCCTGCATTGTCCCCCTAGCTCCAAGAGATTGACCCCAGGACACCTGTGACATTGCAGCTTTCTTGAGGTCCAAAGAGGCAAGAGGAGTGGGTACACTTCCTGGCCGACTGAGAAAAGAATTCTCAAACGCCTCATACCTCTCTGTTTAGTCCTATTTTACAGATTCGGAAAGTGAGTTTCAAAAGCGGGGAAGGGACTCAAAACAATTTTATTTTTGTCCTCTGACTTTTTATATCTTATTTTCTACTCCGATATATTGTTTGTTTTGATAACCTTAAAATCACCACCGAGAGTCTATAGTTTAAACTATATTTATTTGAACAAATGTAGAATCTTTTATATGTACTAGGAGTCTTCTGTATATAGTAGGTATTCAATGAATATTTGTCAGTGTGGATATTTTAATTAGAAAGAAAATGGGAAGAAGTATCTTCATACTATTTTAGGGATTCCATGAGTTCTCTTTTTTTTTTTTTTTTTTTAATTTATTTACTTATGGCTGTGTTGGGTCTTCGTTTCTGTGCGAGGGCTTTCTCCCGTTGCGGCAAGCGGGGGCCATTCTTCATCGCGGTGCGCGGGCCTCTCACTGTCGCGGCCTCTCTTGTTGCGGAGCACAAGCTCCAGACGCGCAGGCTCAGTAGTTGTGGCTCACGGGCCCAGTTGCTCCGTGGCATGTGGGATCTTCCCGGACCAGGGCTCGAACCCGTGTCCCCTGCATTGGCAGGCAGATTCTCAACCGCTGCGCCACCAGGGAAGCCCCCATGAGTTCTCTTGATAAACGGAGTTAAACTGAAGGGCTATCCAAAAAACAGGGTCAGATAATAAACCCCACAGTTAGGAAGAAAGAGTTTGTTAAGGATAAGGCCCCTCAGACTATGAGATTTAGGGTCCTGACAGATGGAGAAAGTGGATTTAAGGGGATATGAAAGCAAATGTGGCTATTCAGCTGCTGATCAGAAAATGACAGATGGATTCACTGAGGAAGCTGAAAAGGCACACCAGAAGAAGAAAACAATACTATTATTTAAGATACTGGGGACATTCTTCACAGATCGTTTCTGGAAAAACCAGCAGGCATGTTTATCCCCTGATTGAGGCACTGAATACGTTTCAATCAAAGCACAATGAGTTGACCTAATACAACTTTTCAGAGCAAAAGTAAAGAAAAATAGGAGACATTATAGGCAGTAGGCATTTTACCTTTGTACAGTTGGCAGTGTCAGTGAGCAATCACATTAGCCATCTTAAGGCGGTGCCTCTCAAAGTGTCCTTTTAGGGGTTCTGTGGGGTCAAACTTTTTTGTAATAATACTAAGGTGTTATTTTCTTTTACTACTAAAAGTTCTCTCATGGGTACACAATAAAACATTTCCAGATGCTACTTAAATTGTGATATCATAACCAATTGAATGCAGAAGTAGATATGTGAATGTAGCTGTCTTCTGTTTAATAAAGATACTAAAGAGATTTCCAAAAATATAAAATAATGCCACTCTTCTATTTTTTTGTTTTATTTGGAAATATAGTTATTTTTCACTAAAAACCATTATTTATGTTAACATGTGATGGGTTTATTACTTTTCTCTTAAAATGAATTAATAAATACATTTTTAAATTCTCAGCTTTAATTTCAAACGTTAATAGACAAAATCAACATCAAAAATAGATCTTAGGGCCCTCTATAATTTATAAGCGTATAGAGAGATCCTGAAACTGAAAAGTTTGAGAACCTCTGTCTTTAGGGATATGAGAATGTTTCTTCTAAAAATTGTCTGTGTATGACAGAGACTGTAAACGATCATCATGCCCATTTCTCTTCTCCTTTTGTTCATGGGAGGAGTATACATCCTCGTAGGTCTATGATAGAGCAAACCTATGTTGTTGGTTCTAGCAATGTGTTGTGGGTGGCAATGACACGTGTCACTGTCTGTCAGAACATTTGATGGCTGATAAGAGATTCTTAAGAACTCTGCTTTCCTGCTATTGTGACCATGGAAGCACATGTTGACATAAAGGTGCCAAAGATTAAAGCAGACTGGGATACTGGGCCAGCTCTGGGAGGAGAGCCCCTCTGGAGAACCACCTGGAGTGGCAGTAGACCTAGCATGAGCTGGAGAAAAATGTTGTCAGTGATAAATCCCTGAGACTTGAAGGCTATTTAATACTAGTGCGTAAACTAGCCTATCCTGGCTTGTACCTGACTTTTCATGGGAAAACCATCACGGGCAGACAATTTTAGGGGATTATTAGCCTGAGAGCTAAAGGAAAGTCCTCATACTGTTAGAATAAAAGGTGATTCAGAGTAGTTTTTTTAAAAATGTCATTTATTATTTTTTGATGCTTTAGAGGTAATTATTTTAAAAAATGACATGAGGCTCTGTGTAACTAATGTGTCGAATATGGATAATACGTAGGTCCTTACTCTCGAGGAATGTGACCTAAATGCTCTTCTATTATTTTATTATCATTTGTATTTACAGAAAGCAACGTTCCCCTATGTATTTATTAACTCTTTGAATAATAGTTATTAAATGATCACTATGCAGTACTTTGTTGGGAATGTTACAATGACAAAGACAGTCTTCAATGTCACCACTTAACATAGGGGCAAGAAATTGAGAAAGGCAAAGGGTAAAGTCTACATGCCAGTTGGGTTTACACATTTCAAGAGCTTTCTAAGAAGTCCCTCCAAGGACTTGGGCTTACATCTTGTTGGGCTTACATCTTGTTGGGCTCTCTGAGCTATTAGGAAGGCTGGAAATCATAGGGGTTTTTTTGTTGGGCCCGTTGACACCCTGAAAAAAAATTGGTTCTTGTTAATAAGGTGAAGAGTAGATCGATACTGAGTAGGCAGCCAGACACATCTTCCACACTGACCCTTGGTCCTTTTGCGGATCTCATCACCTCGTTTGTACCAAAAAATCTGGACTCACATGCGCTGCCAAGGCACAAAGTCCTCAGTCCCCAGTGGCCAGAATATCACTGAGTCACCTGCCACCCTGCTCCACATGGCTGTTTCAGGTCTATTGGCATTCTACTTCTTACGTGTTACTTTTTGGGGTAAGGTTGTCTTTGAAAACTGCAGTAATGTACCACAGAGTTATTCTCCCCCCTGGACTCTGCTCTGGGAGCCAAGCCCAGGTCCTCTTTGCTCTTGGACCCACGGATCTCTGTTCTCTACCCCCTCCCTGCCCCCATGACAGAACAGTTTCTTTCTAATAGCAAGAATATCCGTCTTCCTTCATGATGCAAACCTAGTCATTTTGCCTATACCTAGAAATCCTCTCCACCCTTTGGAAGCAGGAGGATTCATGGGATGTTTTTCCTTTCTACTCTGATGCATCACTTCCTGAAGCAACATTTACATCACCAACTACCTGTATGAATAAAAGAGAGGGAGAAGAAAATACAAGTTAATATCATAAAGTATCATTCTATCATATGAGTGATTGGGTTTTCAATATAATGTTGTAAGGTTTCTCGTATGTGTAGGCACAGTACGCTCTGGGAAGCCCTAGGAATAAGTTCCAGGGAGTCTCAGGAGTCCCTGAAAAAGTTGGTGTCTAAACTGAAAAATTAGTAGAATTTATCCAGTTGAAAATAAAAGATGGGGGGAGAGAAGAGGGAGGAAGGGAGAGAATGAGAAGTACTCTAGAGAAAGGAAATAGCACGTGTAGAAACAAGAAAAGTATGAAGAGGTAAGGGGATTGTCAGTAGGTCAGTATATGGCTTGAAAGTACAATGTGAAATAAAGAGTGATGTGATGGAGAAGGAGTGAGAGAGGAAAATAGCTCATTTGGACTTTATCCAGGGGGAACCTAAGCAGCCCTAACGATTATGCGTTAGTAAGATCTCTCTGGCTACAGTATGAAAAATGGATTCAAGCTGTGCAAGACTAGAGTAGGGAGACCTTTTAGAGGTCTGTTGTAATTATTTTGACAGGAGATAACGTCAGGTTGACCTAATGTCATAGCAGTGGGAAGGAAATAATTGAATTGGAGAGTTATTATGGATATAGAATAATTGCAACATCGAAAATCAACAGTTGTCTTTGGATTGTCAATTGAGTGTGTGTTGGTGACATTCTGAGATAAAAAACACAGGAAGAGGATCAAATTCTATGAGGTGACTCCACTCTCTAAAACTCCTCCCCATTTCCTACTTTCTTTGCTTTTAGAATTTATCATTATCTGTTACATTTTATTTTTTCCTAGTTTGTACATACCCACTAGAATATAAACTCCTTGTGTAAGACATTTGTGAAAGTTTTTTCTCTGTTGTATCCCCAACTTCTAGAACAATGCCAATCACATAGTGGCTACTGAGTAAATATTGATTAAATAATTGAGTGACTGACTGACTGCCTAAATGAGTAAGAATGGGCCAGCAGTAAAATAAATAAGGTCAGTGTTTGGACCTGCCGAGTGTGAGTTGCCTTTTGGCATTCCTTTGGGATGTCCACTACACTTCAGAGATAAAGATATGGAGTTCAGGTGAAGTCTCTGATATAGAAATATTGGGTTGGCCAAAAAGTTCATTCAGGTTTTTCCATAATATCTCACAGAAAAAAACCCAAACGAGCTATTTGGCCAACGCAATAGAACTTTGGGAGGTCTACAGAATATAAGTAGTCTTTGAAACAATGAGAGTGAATGAGATGTTCATCCTGTAATTCAGTTCTTGATTAAAGAAAATACCCTGTCATTCTTCTCTGCAGCTACTGTTGCTCCTGATATAAGTTTCCTTTATTCATCAATGAGAACATGAAAGATTTGTCTTTGTAGTCACCTTCCCTGCACTTCACTCCTTCAATCTTTTCCTCACCAGGAATGCAGTCCCTTCATTGAGATGTAACAATTCTTATATTTTATTTCATAACTTACAAATCATCTTCTATCTCATGGCTTAGGTTACTTAGGTACCTCTGGAACCTTACAAGATTTGGTGATTGATAATTAAACAGTCCCCAGAAGCAAAGGATCCTTATCGTACATTCTTTGCAGTCTTATATAAATGTTCTTGAAAAAAGTTATACTCATCTAAGTATTTTCCTAACACCTCCCATTTTCATTCTTTCTAATTATTCCTCTTTACATTTTTAAATGACCTACACATACACCTAAATGTTTTTCTCAGGAGAAAGAGTTTAAGATGCCAGATAAATGTTTGCTTTTTTTTTTTTTCTCTTTTGCTGTGTAGCTGGCCTCTAATTTGCCATCATTTGTAATCATAGGGAATTCAAACATCTACCCACCAGTCAGAGACAGAGCCAAATTTTGTGAATGAGTCCTATAAGGTGGAGTTTAGTGCCAACTCTCTGCAGTTGTTTTGGGGATGGCTTATTTTTTTTTTCTTCTTTAGAGTAAATATGAGAGGAGTTCTCAGATGTGTGAGAAGTGATGATGCTCATAAAAGCAGGGCATGTGTCTGAGGAACTGGTGGGGGCCAGGAATCACTAGTGTGTTATTTTCATCCCGGGCAACAAGGTGTACTACGGCGGTCTTAGGAGGCTCAGGACAGGAACATGAGGTGGGGATACTAAATTGACTGATTTTTGTTACCAGAAGAAATATTTCCAGGTTTTAAATGACAGAGTAATTGTTTTCTTATAACTTTGAGTTAACTGAAACCTATTTCTATGTAAGAACTTAAAAGAGCTTGAGGGTTAGGGATATGATAAGGAAACTATCTGCCTAGTATTATTTTTCTCAAGAAACTATGTCAAGTTAGTCTGAGATTCCTTAAAAGTGACCCGGCCTCTTGTGGCAGGCTTCTGTTCACCCGGTGTGAGGGATGGTTATAAGGCTGTTAGAAAATTGTTTGTGGTCAATCTGTAAATGACTCTGGAAACATGAATGAAACCATTGAAAACTTGGCTTTACCATATAAATTGTAACATTTGTGAAGTCAGGGACTATGCAGTCTTTAAAAAAACACTATTCATACTATTCATGTATCACAGTGCCCTGTACACATAAAAAATATATGTTGATCATTCATTTAGTAATTACACAAATAATTCGAAATCATGCTTTAATGTATTTTTTTTTTGGTAGAAACTCAGCACTTACTGTATGCTGGGTATTCATTTTTAGTATTTAATTATTTAACTTGCACATTTTATAAGTAAAAAATTGGGGTACAGAGTAAGTCACCCAGAAAATTATCAGTTGAGTTTTAAATAGAACCAAGCACTTCATACTCTCAGTCTTTGCATTAGATAGTAGAAATGATTATTAAAATGTTTTCTTGTGGATAGAGAAAGCTTACCTTTACAGAATCAATTATTCCTCAACTGTAAGATGAACTGTTTTCTTCTGCTTATCTCTTTTTTCTTTTATTTTATTTCTCCATAGTTCTCCTTATCTCTTAAAAACTCTTAGAGATCAGCAGATACTCATTAAGAGAAAGTCTTGTGGGTGGAACATGGATCCACAAGACAAGAACTTGTAGTTCAGTTCCTAATAATTGTTTGAAGCTCTGAACAGGGGTCTCTATACTCCACATCTTACCCTTCACTCCATCCACAATCATAAGAAATTCTGACAGAGTTAAAAAGCTTTTAAAGAAACAATTTTATCTTCTCATACCTTTGGGGGGAGGTAATGATAAAGTAATTATTGTGCATAGAAACAACACCAGCTTTGCACTGAAAATCAGTGACAAATTGCAAGTGGAGCCTAATAAACATCATTTATTTCCTTCCAGTTTAAAAGTCCCGTAAGTTCCAAAGGCAGAGTGTTCTTTAACCCTTATTTCAAAAAGCTTTTTAAAAAAAATCTCTAGCACCAGTCCCTACATTGATGAATAACATGATTTTAGATTCAAGCCCATTTCCTACCTCAGGCTTAACATTGAAAGTCACAATTTTAATAGAATAATTCATTTTAGGGAGGTAGGCAGCCAAGCAATCATGTTAGCTACTGCTATTTATTAATAATAAATATAAAATACCAAGAGAAAATATACATTCTTAAGTTAATCAGACAATGTGGCTTCAGGGATTACAACACAAAATCTTTCAGTTGTTTCTTGAAAACACTGGATCATCAAGTTCAATATTGATTGAAAAAAATCTGTAAGCACTGGCATGGAATACACAATGAATCTCATTGTAGAGTCTACACAGTGAATGCATTTTATGTCAGTGTATGTACATGTGCAGCACAAGGAATTGGTATCTAGGAAAGTGGGACTTGTGGTTAAGGACTTGCTCAAGTGGGCTAAATTACTTTCAAATACCCGGCTCTCAGTAACGCCATATGATTTAATGTTGCTCCTCCTGATCTATTCACTTCTATGTGACAGAAGCTTCTAAGGAAGGTCAATGGCATATCTAAGAGATTATGACAGATGAGTTATGGTTTCAAATAGGTTTGGCTTTTACACTACCTTAGAAAATGAAATAGCTTTTGATTTATAGTCATTTTACATTAATATGCATTTCTCTCTTGTATTTCACTTGAAATTGGGCAGGCCAGGTTTATACATTCCACATTACTTCTTGAGGTGCCTACTGAATTACGTATTTTAAGCAAATCATTCTAAGTTGACATCAGGTGCAAACAATGAGAGAATAAGTAAGAGGCTCTGAATTTCCCTGGCTATTAATAGCAACATTAAAAGCATAGAGACCTCTGTATGACATGCTAGTCTAGGTGTATTTCTCTGTTAATAATCTTGTACCCAACAAAATTTTTTAAAAGACACCAGATTAGAGATTCTACGATATCAGACATGAGATTTTTTTCTAAACTATGATTAAGTTGGGAGATAAATTTTCAGGTGTCTGGGTCTTTGTTGGTAGGAAACCGAATCCCACATTTTATAAATGTATCAATAGTAGAAGAGAATGCATTTTCTTCTACCTACTAAAATGTACTATTTCCATTTCTGGGTGATCTTGTGATTTTCCTTATTTCCAAAACTGTTCATGGCTTACTGGATAGAAACTTCACATGCTTCTGCATCCTCTTTCACTCTGGAATATTTTTCAAGGGCACTCTAACTCAGGATTTAGTGAGTTAGGAAGAGTGTCAACTGATAGTCTTACCACTGTGGTTGACTGCAACTTTTGAGCTTGCAGAGATATGCTACTCTGGATTCTCTGAAGTCTAAGTCTTTGAGTGAAAAAACATGTGTTTTATAACACAGGAAGACTAACCTACATTTGCTTTACCTCACTCTATTTAGTTATTCTAAAGAAGAGTAGATCTAATATTATTAATTCATTGATTTACTTAACAAATATTTGTCATGTGCCTATTGTTCTAGACCAGACATTGTTCCAGAAGTTGGGGATACAGACGTGATGACAACAATGTCCATGACTTTATAGTGCTAACTTTTTAATACCAATTTAATATGTTATTAGTATTATATATTGAAATAGACTCTGAACACTTGAGTTTCTCTTACCTGGTGAAATCGTACAATTTCTTACTCATAAAAGCAAGGTAATGTTAGGAGAGAAGGAATAGTTTTATGTATGAATAATGGTAGATGAAAGGAAGGGAGAATGTCCTCAGGAGGCAGTGATGCTGAGGCACTCAATCATGCTTCAATCATCATCAATGGGCTGTCCTGGGTGCAGGGACACTTTTCTTATATTTTAGTTCAGATAGTGACTCATTACTCAGTAAACCAAAGGCTTCCCGCACGCCTGATATATTTCTCTGAATTCTGTGGAGTAAACCATTTCTTTATAGTATTCAGAATGCTTGGTTTGAAGAAACTATTTTATTTTTTTTAACATCTTTATTGGAGTATAATTGCTTTACAATATTGTGTTAGTTTCTGCTGTATAACACAGTGAATCATTTATATGTATACATATATCCCCATATCCCCTCCCTCTTGCGTCTACCTCCCACCCTCCCTATCCCACCCCTCTAGGTGGTCACAAAGCACCGAGCTGATCTCCCTGTGCTATGCGGCTGCTTCCCACTAGCTATCTGTTTTACATTTGGTAGTGTATATATGTCCATGCCACTCTCTCACTTCGTCCCAGCTTACCCCTCCCGCTCCCCGTGTCCTCAAGTCCATTCTCTGTGTCTGTGTCTTTATTCCTGTCCTGCCCAAGGCTTTTCAGAACCATTTTATTTTTTATTTTTTATTTTTTTAGATTCCATATATATGTGTTAGCATATGGTATTTGTTTTTCTCTTTCTGACTTACTTCACTCTGTATGACAGTCTCAAGGTCCATCCACCTCACTGCAAATAACTCAGTTTCGTTTCTTTTTATAGCTGAGTAATATTCCATTCTATATATGTGCCACATCTTCTTTATCCATTCATCTGTCGATGGACCCTTAGGTTGCTTCCATGTCCTGGCTATTGTAAATAGAGCTGCAATGAACATTGTGGTACATGACTCTTTTTGAATTATGGTTTTCTCAGGGTATATGCCCAGTAGTGGGATTGCTGAGTTGTATGGTAGTTCTATTTTTATTTTTTTAAGGAACCTCCATACTGTTCTCCATAGTGGCTGTATCAACTTACATTCCCACCAACAGTGCAAGAGGGTTCCCTTTTCTCCACACCCTCTCCAGCATTTATTGTTTGTAGATTTTTTGATGATGGCCATTCTGACTGGTGTGAGGTGATACCTCATTGTAGTTTTGATTTGCATTTCTCTAATGATTAGTGATGTTGAGCATCCTTTCTTGTGTTTGTTGGCAATCTGTATATCGTCTTTGGAGAAATGTCTATTTAGGTCTTCTCCCCGTTTTGGGGTTGGGTTATTTGTTTTTTTGAGCTGCTTGTATATTTTGGAGAGTAATCCTTTGTCAGTTGCTTCATTTGCAAGTATTTTCTCCCATTCTGAGGGCTGTCTTTTCGTCTTGTTTATGGTTGAAGAAACTACTTTAAAGGAGACAGAATTATATGGTTTTACAGAGGAAAGGGATATGGGACTCAATAATAATAATAAAATGACATGTAATACAATTAGTTCAGTTTAAAAAATCTCATGAAAATATTCTCACAACCACCTGAAAATATTTAAATGCAACCGAGTTCTTTATTAATAGAAAGTTTACAGTTACGTTGGAGCATTAGAAGCTTTTGCTCTAATAGGAATGACTTAACTAGACGCTGTGATCCCCTCTGCAGGAAGTATTTCCTCTTTGTTAATATAGATTTATGCCTGAATACAGGAAGCAGTCTGTGCTGCTAGAACTGATGCTCCTCCCATTATTCTTGTCTCTTCAGCCAAGCCTTATGTGCAGATCAGGTGAATACAGGCCTCCATGCATTGCTGATTGAATCCTGGCTGATCTTCCAGCTCAACCTGTACTTCTCTATATATTTCTGTCTTCATCATCATCATTGATTGATATTTATGAGTACATTATATGCTTCCCTAAACATTGCTCTGTGTCTACCATGTGTTTGAATCAACAAGTTGTAAGCAAATAAGTATGAAAAGCTCTTTGACATTGAGGAGTTTCCAGTTTAGTGCAGTTACTCTTAACTATAGATGAGCACTGGGCTCAAGGACTTTTAAAAAATACAGATTCTTTTCCCTCAGTAAGTCTTGGCAGGGAATTATATCAGCACCTTAAAATAATTTTCTCCATGTTATTTTAATGCATGTTTGCAGTTGGTACCCTTGAAAGTGGAAGATTTGGCCTTGACAACAAGTATAAAAGAATACAACAAATATCATTGTCTGGGTACCATATATAGTGCAATTACAGTTGGGAGAGGGCCTGGCTTTGTGTGGACAGGTCACCTGGCTGAGGAAGTGATGTTTGAGCTTGAAGATGATTAGAATTAGATGGGTGGAGCAGGTAGGGAAGGACAATGCATGCAAAATGCGTAGAGGCATGAAGTAACTAATACTATAAGTTTTCTCATACATAGAAATATTCCAGGAGTAGTATAATGAATACATATGTTACCTTTACCTGTATTCAAAAATTATTAGCGGGGCTTCCTTGGTGGCACAGTGGTTAAAAATCTGCCTGCCAATGCAGGGGACATGGGTTCGAGCCCTGGTCTGGGAAGATCCCACATGCCGCGGAGCAACTAAGCCCGTGAGCCACAACTACTGAGCCTGCGCGTCTGGAGCCTGTGCTCCGCAATGGGAGAGGCCACGACAGTGAGAGGCCCGCGCACCGCGATGAAGAGTGGCCCCTGCTCGCCGCAACTGGAGAAAGCCCTCGCACAGAAACAAAGACCCAACACAGCCAAAAATAAATATAAATAAAGAAAAAGACTGTAGAATAAATGTACCTTTAAAAAAAAAAAAAAAAAAAGCTACTTGGTTAAAAAAAAAAAAATTATTAGCATTCTAAAATAGGCTTTTGAAAAAACAAAACAAACCAAAACCAAAACCAAAACCAAAATTCAAACCAAACCAGACCAAACAACAATAAACCTTTAACTTCTTTGTAATGCACATATCTGGGAAATAAGGCAGTTGATGTTCCAGTAATACTTTTTTGATGCATAAATAATATGTGCATTAAAAATTAATATTCCCCTACATAAAATAATCTTTCTGTATTTAGGAAACAACATTCTATTTTATCTGCTCACTTTCTTCTAATCCTGAAAGTCTGATTCTGTGTGTGTGTGTGGAGCAGGTGTGCTTTGTCAACAAAATAGAATAAACATATGATTTGCTCTATATAAACGTATCTATTTTAAGATAATGCTTTATGAAAACCTCTCATACAGCAACGCCAGTTTGTGAGAATATGTTGCCATAATTTCTTTGGGAAACCATCTGATATATTCTAGTGCTGAGCCGCTTGTTTGCTCTCCATGAAGACCTATGGTAATACTGAGGAAGGAAGAAGAGGACTGTCAGTAAGGTATTTGAGACCCAATATACAGCAGTACGTTTTCCATTAAAGGTTTGAAAATTAGAGACTATGGAAAATAAGGGCAAGAGTTAATGTTCAAGGTGACAAATTTTTTTTTTCTGGCCCCGAAGAAGTTAAATGTCAAAGGTAGACAGTGTATTAGCTTTCATATCATTTTTTTGAGCCATATATTTCTGATATTCAGGAGCGTGCTAGATATTGTCCAGACCCAATCCTGTTTACTGTGTTGACTTGTGTTAATTATGCAATATGCATTATTAGAGCATTGATAATCTCATGAAATAAAGTTTGGACTAAAATCCTTCTCAATTACCTTCTAAGACGTATGTCTCATAACTCTATGTAACATGCTTTAGATATTGTATTAAAATATCATCTCAGTTCATACATAAAATGACTAAAAATTTTTTGGAATTATTTAAACTTGTTCATTGATTTTTCACTGTATAAGAATATATTTCTTAAACAACACACAATACACATAAAAGAAAATGCTCATATTATATAAGATTTCTTTGCATTTAGGTAATTATTAATTCAGGAAATATAGAAGTTGTTGGAACCACTGATACAGAATTTAGAGTTTTACTTAGTGTTAAGCATTGTTTTATTAGTCATCACATTAAATTGAAGCCATTTGAATCTTCTTTTGGTGGCTTATTTTTGCTCCGAACAGATAGTGCTTTATGAATGCAGATATGTGAAACTTCTGCAGCATTACGTGTTATTAGGGTTTAATGTTTATGATTGTCAGATCAGAACTATCTGATGCAAATTTCTCTCATGTGTTCATGCAGTCAGAAATGATTTTCAGGGTATATATCCTAGTTTGAAGCATGAATTAAATAATTTCTGAGGTGATTCCTTTTCTCTTCCTTGGGGCAAGACCGAATGGCTCTCTCCACTTTATACTTACGGTGACTCACCAGACTATAAAAATAAAGCTTGGTTTGTGACTCTAGAAAAAATAAACAGACTGTTGGTCCCACAGGCACTCAGACTGCTGCTGGTAAACAAAGATATTCATAAACACTATCACTTGAGGGGGGGCACTTGTCCCAGATTTTCGGTGTATCCTATGCTGTCTAGATACTGGGACATTTTAATAATGTATACATTTTCTTATATGTTAACAGGCATATTTGCAAAATGTAGCACTTAGAATAATAATAGTAACAATAACAACTACAACAACAATAATAGTAATAATTATTTTTTGTTAACTTCAAAATCAACACTAAGAACGTTGGCTTGAGGTGGGCAGTTTTTATATTTTGACTGCCCAGCATTAATTTCTATTTCTTATCAATACCCTGATTTTCTCATGAAAACTGATCTCTCTTCTGTTGTATGTAGTCTTTCTGACTTGCTGAAGCTGACGGGGTCCCCGCATCTCACTACTCAGGTACAATCAAGGGGTACGTGTGAAACCTAAATTTATCCAAATAGATTCTCTCTTCTAGAATTTTAAATCTCCAGTGGAATGAAACAGGCTGGAAGAAATAGCTAGAGCTCAATTATTTCAGCAGTTTTTCCCTTTCAGCAAAGCAATTCCAGTGGGTTCTTGCTTTGTTTCTAATCCTGGTTTTTCCAGGATTAGAACTCCATGCATTTAGTAACACCCTGATATCCTTCTAATAAATTTCTTTTTATTTAAGTTGTCTAGAACAGGTTTCTGTTGTTTGCAAACAAATAACTCTAATATAGGATATACCGAAGTTAAGTTACATTGGTAAGTAACAGCAGCAGCTTCAGCAAGAAAATTAATATGGCTTTTAAGCTGCGAGCCCAGCCTTCTGTTGGTGTCTGGAGACTATCAATTAGCAGCCACCGTTTTTGAATCTCTTTTAAACTTTGAAAAGTCTTTTTGCTCTTGACCTTCAGAAATGAACAATTCTAATAAAATATTAAAAGATATGGACCTGATTATTTTAGTAGAATGAAAATGAAAGGAGAGAGGTTTTTTTTTGTTTTTGTTTTTTAGCTTGACAATATCGATGTCTACTTTCCTCTAATTTTAATGCAGTGTATATTAGAGACAACTCAGTAAATCTTTAGAGAGAGGAGACATTGAAAAATATTCTCCTGATTATCTATTTCCCTCTTGAGACCAGAACTACACTGCAAATAATATACAATATGTCTCAACCAAAATGGAAAATACAGCTAATTACCATTTTAGTAAAACACATAAGGGATTTTTAAAAAAAGGTAGGTGAATATGGCCTGTCTCTAATTATCCAAGGAGAGAAACTTCCATTTCTGAGTGATACATTTTCATCATATCTTCTTCCTCTCTTTGTCACTCTTCTCTGTTTTGTCTCGCTGTCTCTGTATCTGTTTGTATATGTGTGCATACACGTGTGTGTGTATTATGGCCTATTTGAACTTTTCTGTTGCTCATTTGCCACACACACAAAGAATGTACGAGAAGGATTTGTAGCCCACAGTACTTTTGTAAAGGGTAGATGGAAAGAAATCCCTTTTATTGAAATCATGGCTATTTTACTCAGTTTCCCTGATATACATACTTACATAGATGAGCTAGGGAGAGTCTTTACTATTCCAGTGGTTTTCACTATAGTGGAAGAGTTTGATCCTGGTTACGGGGCAGCTGCTTACCCTCCATATGCTGTTGAAAACACATAACCTTTACAGGACTTGCTCTTTGTGCTGTATAATGAAGCGCTTGGGTTAGTGATATCTAAGGACTTTTTTCCTCTAAAATGAGAATAGTAGAAATTCTTACAAGTGATTGTCAATATATATATCCCTAGGATCAGTTTCTTCAGCAGAGTGAAGTCAAATTCTGGTAACTGATTTACTTTTCTGTGGAAAAAAGCCAACAACAAAAATTGTGTATAATTTGCTGTATTTGCTCTGTGTTAGTTTTAGGCTCTAATAGAGGTTCTCTTCTTCATGGGATGCAGTCTTTACTTAAAATATCCTATAAACAGAATGACTCATCTAGTTTTAAAATTAGAATTTACTAATCTAAGGTCAGGGTATTTGAGTCACATCCTCCGAGTTTTAACTTGAAATTGAAGGCTTAGTGCTTGCTATTGCTTTTGAGTAGTTTACTAACTTGGATATAGGACCTTTATGTTCTGTCTATATGAGGAAAGTATTTTACAACATAGAACACAGTATGGTTTATCTCAATTTTTTTTTTAAATGTTTTTTTTTTCTATTTTTCTCAGAATAAGTTTAATTTGACAAACATTTACTGAGTGCCAGGCATGGTAGTAGATGTAGTAGAAGATGAAGGTACAAAACAAAATAATTGCTGTATTATGCAACAGTAAGTTACAACAGTCTACTTACTGAATATACCTTTCCAACTTTCAATCCCTTTTCTTCATTATATCTGTGCATTAAATTTAAGATAACTTTTAGTTCCTTGATTCTTCAGCTTTCTATTTCTCCATCCTGATTTCATTTTCCTCTGCATTTAATCTTGAAACTTTCTCTTAGTCCTTCTTCCTCCGATAACTTCAACAGCTTTGTCTCCACGTCTTTCTCTCTAGCTGCACTTTGAGGCACAGTTGTCAACCTGGATTATCTGTTTACTATGTCCAGGCAACTGAGCACTGGTACAGGAAATCACATAACTATGGGGGTATTGGAGAAAGCAGATTTACAGCTTCTAGCTTCAATTGGGTACTTAAATCTTCCTGGAAATCTTTTAAGCTTTTCATCAGTCTCTCTTCCATGCATTATTATTCTAAGCTCCCACAACCCTTCTCAAATTCCCTAAGCTACTCCTATTCTTTGACTCCCAGAAGTAGACTGTGCCTTGGAATTAATGGTGAAAACAGAGTAGATTAGACTAGGAGGATTCTTCTAGTTTCTCAGCCTTTCACCTGCAAAATATCTGTATATACTCCAGCCTTTTTTCCTCTCTTCTCATAAGAAGCAGTCATTTTTTTCTTAAAAAATATCCTTCCTACTTTGCCATGGGTCCCACATCATCCCCATTTCCTTAGGCACTTCACCAAGTCTCATGATTGAATCTCATAACTTGAATGTTTCTTACTATGCTGACTCCTTTCAGCAAACTTTCATCTCTGCAACCAAACACAGTTAATAAATCCAGAACTCAGTCTCGTATATTATTGCAGGCATTACATCATATCGTTCTGTCCATTAACAACCAAAGAAGTAGAGAAAGAATATCTCTACTTCATATGCATGCCTCTTATATGTAGCTTACCGTAATTAGAATACCACTCCTGGAAATCAACAAAACTACTTTTGCCAAAGTTGCCCAAAACTTCTAATTGCAAAATTGAATGAGTTATTTATGGTTCTCATATAATTAATTTCTGAGTGGTATTAGATAGTAGGATTGACTATTTAATTTTTCTTCTCATTGAAATGCTTTCCTTTCTTGGCTTCTTTGTTTTCCTTCGATTTTTCTGAGCTTTCTTAGCCTCCTTTTTGTACCTATATCCTCCACCATACTCCATGTTTCAGTGTTTTTCATGGTTTTATCCAAAGCCCTACTATCTTGAAAACATATTGGGTGACAAATGTGTGAATTCTGCCAGATTTTCTGTCACCTCAATATTGACATCAGCTGCCTCTATGGTCTCCCCTGTATCAGAAAGGAGAAACTGGGAACTGTGTTTCTGAGAAGACCCATGGCTATAACAAAGAAATAGTTTAAATTGGTAACTCCACAATCCTGATTTGAAGCACAACTCACTTGCAGGCATCATGGCATATGTCCAACAGTTCTAAGACAGCTCCTGTTGGCTGCCCAGTGGCACCTCAGCTTTCTGTGTCCTAAATCAGTTGTTTCATTTTATCCCATTAGTAAATGGCACTTGAGTTTGACTTGGTTTCATAAGCTAAAAATTGGGAGTCATTCTATATTGTTCCAGCCCTCCTCTTTCCTACTGTTCACTAAATCCTGTCAATTCCTAAATACCTCTTCAATGAATTCTGTTCTTTCTGCACTTACAGACTCTATCTTAGCTGTCTTAGTTCTGTCCAGCATAATTTTCACCTGTTATTATTTTAATAGTCTTATAGCTAATGTTTCTGCCTCTCATTTAGCTTCTTTTAATTCTTAAATATCTGATTGTTCACACTCTTGTGTGATATCTTCAAATTGTTTTCCATTACCTTCCAGATAGAATTCAAACTATTTTGGGTATAAAAGAAAAGGCCATCTTTTAGTCTTGTCCTATTTTCCCCACGTCATTCCCTACATGCAGCTCCTGTTTGGACCATACCATAATGATGTTCTTTGAGTTTTCTGTGGCTTTGCATTATAGGGACTTAACCCTCTTCTTCTGTGCTTCAAGAATTACTATAAATATAATCTCCTTTCAAAAGCATTTTGATGGTCTTCAGGAATCCACTCTCAACCACAGTTGTTAAATTCTTTTGTGCCTTCCCTCCACGCACCTTGGTCTTATCTTCCAACATATCACTAATTATGCAGTATTGTAAATATATTTTAATAGCTGAAGAGCTTTTATCTAGTTTATGAGAATGTCAGATCTCTGAGGACAAGGATTATATCTTTTTCTGAGTGTCGAGTGCCTTGCGTAGTACCTACCAAATATAGCTAATACAGAATAAAAGACTGATAAATGAATGAATTCTAGTGGCTTCCAAAATCTATCGAGAGTACAGATCTATAAAAATACTTTACAAATTTGTAAGGTGAGTGGGATTTTAAAGGTGAGTAGAATTGGTCAGTCATGGACATGGAGCTCTGATTTTTAACTTCTCTCTACCATAAACTTACAAATGACACAGACCTTCTCTAATCTCACATTAGAGAGTTATTTACCCATTTCAGAGTGATGTGAACAAGTTGGTCGATGATTAATGACTTCAATGGAAAAACTAACTTACACTGTTAGGGTAGTATAATTTCTTTGGCTAGACAGGTAGTCAAGTTTCACACAGAAGGAGCTAGGAAAATATTTAGTCTTAGTTTTTTCAGCTTGGAACGGGTTATTCAAGTTATCTCCTGAACCTACTTTCTGCTAATGATCACAAGTCATAAAAACTGTTCCACAAAACTCCTCCAGTCTGCAATATTGACTTTCCTGTCCACTAACTTTATTCTGTCTCTTGATTGATCTTATTTGCCCTTTGGATTCAGTACAATTTTCTTGCTACAAATTTAGGCAATAAATATTGTGGGTCTAATTCCCAGTTACAAAGCCTCATGCTTCCTTTTGGAGTAACCCTTCCTTGGTTAATCCAGGTTAGTGTTTCCCACTATAGCTGTATAATATGTAAATATCTGGAGAGTTTAAGAAACACAGATTAGCAGTTTCAAACCAATTAGAGAAATCCCTGAGTGTAGGGTTCAAGCATGAACATTTTTTAAAAGCCAGGCATGAGTGTTATTGACAGAGACCCTATGGCCTTACACAGTGGCACTTTTGTATTCTAAAAGCAAAATAAAGCCACCATCCTCTATTCTTTGGAATAGGGAGCTGAGAAGAGTCTATAACTCAGTGTAGAGGTACAGATTTCAATTGAGGCAATATTCTACTAAAGGAATTCAAAGATAAGGTAGAGGAAAATAGGTTTTAGAGTGGTATAATAAACAAGTCACAAAAATTACAAGATTATTGATTCCATTTAACTGTGTTCTAAGGCACACCGGATTCCTAAAATTTCACCTAAAACTTTCATCTTGGAAACAAAGCTTTCTAATATTAAGTAAGCTTTTTATTTTTCTCCTGATTACATTGAGTAGTAGATACTTACAAGATTTTTAGTTTTCAGACATTCAATTAAATTTTTTTTCAATTCAAATTTTAAGTTTCATCTGATTGAACTTCAATTTTTTTTTATTATTATTACTATCATCGTCGTCGTTGTCGTTGTCGTCGTCATCATCATCATCATCATCATCATTTTGGTACCAAACTGTTAAAAAGCTATTAAGAACATATACTCAGTGGTTTCCAATAATGGCATCGGTACAATAAAAAATTTGTTTCCAACATTTTTGTTTCTGGGAAGCTCTGAAATCTAAAAAGCTAAATCTCTGAACACATTGTTTTTATTTGCAGGACAAAAATGAAATAGGTTTACTTTGAAATTAGAAATTGTTACTCCTATTTCCCAGAGTTGTTAACAATGAGTCACTGTTTACAGTTGGATTATCTACTGAGCCAAGGGCTGTATACCATGTATGATGGAAATTGAAAACACCTGTATGACTAGCTGCCATTGATTTTATATTACTGCACAATGGTAAATGGGCCATCTCTTCAGGGCTACACTCTATAGCTTTATAAAGTGCACTCTCACGATTAGAAGCACATGAAAATAAATCATTTGGTGAGGAGAAAATTAAAAATACAATTATTAATGAGACTCACTTAACTTTTGGCTAACCTTAATAATAATATTTTTTTTCGGGTAAGCATTTTATAAAAATGTGCAGGTGTTATCAAATGCATCGTTATGCTGGGAGATAACTATTCTTTTTATGTTGTTTCCATCACTGGATAACATATGAAGCATGAACTGATCTCTTGGTCCTCGTGTTAGAATGGAGATATTGTCCTCAGTCCTCTTATATAACAGTGTCTCAGTTGGGGTACTATAGAGAAACAGAATGTATGTGTGTGTGTGTGTGTGCACGCTCGCGTGCGCATTCTTGCATAATGACACAATACAACATCTGTTTCCGACATTTTTGTTTATCTATCTTTCTAGAAAGATGTTTATTATAAAGAATTGAGGAATGGGCTCACGATTATGGAGGCTAGTGAGTCCCAAGATCTGCAGTGTGATTCGGCAAGCTGGAGACCCAGGAGAGCTGAGAATATATAGTTCCAGTCCAAAGGCCAGCAGGCTCAAGACTTAGGACGAGTTGATGTTTCAGTTAAAGTCTGAAGGCAGGAAAAAAGCTACCTTCATATTTTTGCCTTTTCTGTGTATCACTTATACTTGGATTCCCTATCTCTGTCTCTGTCTCTCTCTCTTTACACACACACACACACACACATTTCAAATCCACCCTTTCTCAATGTGTCTTATTTTACTTTCACTTAAATACTGGCAATAATAGAATGTTCACATAATGATATTTATATACATGTATCTTTTTTGGGGGGGGGACTCAATGGAACCTTTAATTCCAAGCAGAGTCCCCCCTCCCCAGCATTATCACACGCATCATGCCCAGGCTCTGGGCAATAAAACCCAGACCCTGAGATAGATATATCTATACCTATTTACATCTATATATAAAAATTATATACAAATATGTATTTGTAAAGAGGAAAAGCTGGGAGTATGATTAAGGTAGGGCAGAGAGTTAGGTGAGAAATGCAGTGTGAGGGGGTGATGCTCCAATAAATTACATTCTTTAGGTATGGGTATGAGCAGGACCTGGTAGCCAGGACATTCAGAAATGCTCCTGTAGCCTGGCCTCTTGATTCCATCCAAGGGAGTTCGAAGGCCTGGGTTCTGCCCAGGATTTGGGCTGGTACTAGAAGGTAGAGTTCTAGCTGACTTTGCCTGGAGGCTGATGGTGGGCAAGGATTTTGTTTTGGTGACATCTCTACTCTAAGCCAAGGTTTTAGGGGAAGCCACAGGTTTGGAGCAAGAGTCTTTGAAGCTTGGGGGTCGCAAGTAGAGGACAAGGTGAACTAGACAGAGGGCAGGGCGGCCTCCCTGTTTGAGATCTCCCTGAGCTGCAGCCTGCTTTTGCTAGAGTCAAAGAGGCTGGAGGTCAGGGTGATGGGGGAGCTGTAAAAGGTGAAGTGAGGAGGAGTGCTTGGGTACACACGGGATCCTGGAGCTTTCCCTGCCTCCCTGGCTGCTTCCCACTCTCACCCTCCTCCTTCCAGGGCTGGGGGTTCTACCCATCCATTGGTCAAGACAGCTGACAGGTCTGACCTCTTAAGTGCCATATTTATTTTTCTTTAATTTCTTCTGGGAATCTTCATGTGGGAATGGAGGCAGGGAGAGGTCACAAACATTAACCCTGTGTGTGCTTGAGTCCAGACTGGGTTTGCCCCATCCAGTGAGGACCAGGGATGAGAAAAAGAGGACTGCTCTCTCATTGTGGGGAAGGAAGTCCATGTCCCACAACCCCAGGGCTGCAGAAGACATGGAAAATACCCTTGAGAAGTCCTTGGCTGACAAATGCCTGTCAAGCCTGGAGGCAACTTCGTTTGCCCCTTACTGGTCACCACCAGCATTTCATAGGGACAGATCAGCAAGGTGTGGGCTTCCATTCTCACTCCCCATGGGCTGAAGTCTGAGAAGTATAGTAAGCTCAGGGTGGTCCTGCCATAGGCAGAAAGAGAACAATTAGACTGTCCATGGTGTAAGGAGGTATGAAATGGTGTCCAGTCCAGTAGGGACTGGTTCTCTCTGGATAGGCAATGACTTTTCCATCTCTTCTTTCAAGACCATCTTTCCCAAGTTGGACATCACCTTACTGAGTTTCTCTCTCTGACACTTCCTTGAGTGCCATTTCTTCTCCAGAGTCACCATCGCCCTCCTCTTCCTTCTCTTCATCTGCCTCCCTATGAGATGCCTTTTTTTTTAAAAAAAAAAGAACACTTTTTATTTATTTATTAATTTTTAAAAATTTATTTATTTTTGGCTGCATTGGGTCTTTGTTGCTGCACAGACTTTCTCTAGTTGGGGTGCGTGGGTGCTACTTTTCGTTGCGGTGTGTGTGCTTCTCTTTGCGGTGGCTTCTCTTGTGGAGCACAGGCTCTAGGCACGTGGGCTTCAGTAATTGTGGCGTGTGGGCTCAGTAGTTGTGGCTCACAGGCTCTAGAGTGCGGTCTCAGTAATTGTGGCGCACAGGCTTAGTTGCTCCACAGCATGTGGGATCTTCCCGGACCAGGGATGGAACCCGCATCCCCTGCATTGGCAGGCGGATTCTTAACCACTGCACCACTAGGGAAGTCCCTGAGATGCCTTCTGCTTCCTCCATTCTGTCTCCACAATGAAGAGTCATGGGAGGCAGACCAGTAGTCAGTTTCGATCTTGGCCATCTGGTTGGAGTCAGGAGGCTGGGATACAGGGGACTTGGGTGACTCAGTGATGAGTTCCTCAATGAAAGGCTTGCTTTGAGGACTGCCTCCCATGAACTCTCTCTGTTTGTAGATGAGTAACTTCTTGTAGGTGTTGGAATCTGGGCAGGTGGTCTTGGGATGATGGAAATGGTAGAGGCTGGTTCTTGGGGCTAAAATCTGAGAGATGGTTCCAGGAGACCAGCTCTCTGCCCACACCTCCAGGGTGATAGAGATGGTAGGGGGGTGTAGATTTGAGTGACAGTGAGCTCCTGGCTTCTGGGCAGTTCCACGTGTTCCATGAGGGAAGGTAAAGTGGGGCTTGTAGATTGTGAGGTTAGGCCGCCCGATGTCCAAGATGGCCTTGTTCAGGGGGATGGCAGCCAAGTCCTTGTGCCCAGCATGTGATTGTCCATTGATTTGTGTGCTAGTTTGTGTGCTAGCTCTATATTTCCAGCTTCCATTAAAATAAATGCACAAAATGTTTATTTTTGTACCATATAAAGTAAGCCAGGTTATCATCAGCAGTTTGAGAGAGATTAAAGTTTCTGGAAGTTAGCTTTAAAGGACCATAATACCAGCCACGACTAGATAAGTTTAAAGCAACTATTTTTTTTTTTTAAATCCAAATTTTGCTGCAAGAGACCATAGTTGTTTTTTTTTTTTTAATTTTATAGCTACTTTATTTATTTATTTATTATTTATTTTTGGCTGTGTTGGGTCTTCGGTTCGTGCGAGGGCTTTCTCTAGTTGCGGCAAACGGGGGCCACTCTTCATCGCGGTGCGGGGACCGCTCTTCATCGCGGTGCGCGGGCCTCTCACCATCGCGGCCCCTTCCGTTGCGGGGCACAGGCTCCAGACGCGCAGGCTCAGCAGTTGTGGCTCATGGGCCCAGCCGCTCCGCGGCATGTGGGATCCTCCCAGACCAGGGCTCGAACCCGTGTCCCCTGCATTAACAGGCAGATTCTCAACCACTGCGCCACCAGGGAAGCCCTAAAGCAACTATTTTTGAATTGAATGTAAATTCCCCTAAAATAGGCTGTCTGTGGGGTTTTGTAAAGTAGATGCCACATAGTAAGAACAATGAATGGTAAATTTGATTATATAACATTAACAGTATTATATAGGCAGTTTAGTCCCAAAGAGATGAACACTTATGTATTTATAAATAAATTTAACATAATATATGATATTAATATAATTTTCTGAGTTAGCAAACATACACTAAAATTAAAATTTTTAAAGGACGGTTTTATAAACATGAATAGAAATAGATTTATAAGCAGTTTTCCCCACAATTCAGTTGATAGTCTTGAGCAATCCTTAGTGCTTATACTCCATTGGGTCAAGTCTGTGACTCAGCATCAGAATTTGACTGCTTAGATGAATCAATGATTTTATATTTTTTAAAGACTCCATCTTTTACCTTGATCTCTGAGATGACATTGTTTATTTTATTACCTCCCCTCCACAATTTCCAATTATTTGGATACTTTTATTTTAGCTGTGTCATAGTGGTAGCAGAGCAAAACAGTGGATCATGAAATCAAGAGAACAGCTGAAAGACCAGTACAAGCAGATTTAGGTCAAATTAGTGGTATTCAGTAAGGTTAAACATAGATGTATTTTCTAGGAAAGCTATAGTTAAAAACAAAAGCAAAACATGGATAGCTGAATTGGCAAAGAGCTACTTTGCAGACCACTGACTCAGTATTACATTACCTCCCAGTTGTTTACTTAAGGACAAACAGGGCTCCTTCAGTTTTTGCTTATGAAGACAAAGGGGAAACCTTCTGTTTTAAGTAGGGTGTGGCTTATAGAAGCATCTTATTAAAATGACATTCTCCCTGTGGGCATATATATTAAGAAACAGTCCACCCAGCCTAAAATCAATTACTCCTATGGCAAAGAAATTCTGAGTTAAGCATAATTCTCAGAGGTAGTTAGCATTCCGCTGAAGGTTAATGCTCCCATCCAAGAGAGGAGTTACCCAATTTAATCGACTCTCTGAGTGTTAAACCTCAGATAGTAAACAACTTAGATTATAAACAGTGCAATTGTTAAGTATAATCGTTAAGACACTGTGTTTTAACCAAATAATTCACAGAGTAATCAGTGGTTAGCCAGAGAGTTCTGATTGTTTAATACTTAGTTGAACTTTTATTCAGAAGTAAACACAAAACAAGTTTGAATATTAACCTATTTCCATGATTCTAGACCCTCCGCCCCTCTTATGTTCTGCACATTGCAGTCAGTTTTCTTTCTCAAGGAAAAACTTAGGTCTCTCTCCTGCTTAAAATATTCATCTGTTCTTCTGTGTTCTCTTGGTAGAATTCAAACATGTTTACATGGCTTAATTCACCCTTGATCTGACCCCTCTTTACTTCTCTAGCCTCATCTTTTATCTCTGTACTGCTCAATCTCCTTTCCCTTTCTTCCACTTTAATTCTATACTGTGGTCATTCTGGATTTCTTTAGTTCTTGAAACATGATATAATTTCCCACCACTGGGCATTAATATAGACTGTTGCCTCTGTTGGGGACTTTATTCTCTTCCTTTTTGCCTAAGTCGTTTCATCATTTATGTTTCAACACAGATTCCAATTCTACTGGACATTTTCCTTTGACTCACGAAGACTGGGTTAGTATTCTTTCTGCATAGTCCCATAATGCTCTGTTTTATACCTATCATAGTTCTCTCCATGCTGAACTTGGCTTATTTAATACTGTGTCTATTTTCCACACTGTTGTATTCCTAGAGGCTAGGTGCTGAGCAGGTAGTAGTTGCTCAAAAAATGTTTATTGAATTACTGCATAATTAAATTCTTAGTTGATGCAAAGGTGTTTCTCAATCTCTTAGATAACACATAAGTTATTCTCACACCTTAGAAATTTGATCCACTACCATCAGAAGCAATGGCTTACTTTGTAGTGGTTTTAATGGCAAATGGGAGATACAGGAAGATTTCCATTGCATGAGGTATGTGTTGGGGACTGTATTTAGTTTGAAAAGTTCCCAGGTAACTGTGTTATGTTCCCCTGCTGCAATATGACTTCTGGATTAGAATCAGTAATTTAAGCATAGAAATTCTAGCTCTTCCTAAATCAGCTACGAGTTTTAATACAATTTGAAAGTCCTTAACACCAAAACATTGGGGAGGAAAAAAGAAGACCTTATAATTAAGATGTTACGAAAAAAAAAAGGAGAAGGAGGAAATGGCTAACCAATTACTTATGCCTCCATTTTCCCAACCTAGTTTTTTTTAAATATATTATTATTTATTTATTTATTTATTTATGGCTGTGTTGGGTCTTTGTTTCTGTGCGAGGGCTTTCTCTAGTTGTGGCAAGTGGGGGCCACTCTTCATCGTGGTGCGCGGGCCTCTCACTATCGTGGCCTCTCTTGTTGTGGAGCACAGGCTCCAGATGCACAGGCTCAGTAATTGTGGCTCACGGGCCTAGTTGCTCTGCAGCATGTGGCATCTTCCCAGACCAGGGCTCGAACCCGTGTCCCCTGCATTGGCAGGCAGATTCTCAACCACTGTGCCACCAGGGAAGCCCCCCAACCTAGTTTTAATAACATCATTTCTCACCCGGGAATTATTTTACTTACCATTAATGTGAGACCTGAGGGTACTACTGTTAATGGCTCCTTCAAGAACCTGTACTAGACCCCTGCTAAAATTTCTGTTTAATGGGTATATGGAGGTGTTTATTAGGTCCCAGCGTTCACCCAGAATGAATTTTAAACTATAGGCGTAAATCTTACCAGTGAGCAGCTACATTCTCTTTTTCTAGCTACAGTCCATTAAAAGATTTGGCCAATGTATTTATATTAAAAAAGAAATAAGTTATGGGTATTAGTAAGTTGTTTAGAAATAAAAGAAACCAAATTGTGGGTTTTGGACTCATCAGCTTTTAGGGATAATATAGACGAGAGCTTCAGATTTCTCTTACATCAGTCAATTCTGGACAGGATTTCCTAAAGTATTCAGGGAAGCACATGGGGAAAATGTTATTTTTCTTTTTGGTTTTTTTTTGCATTGGAATTTGAATCCTTTTATATATTTATTTTTATTGAAGTATAGTTTATTTACAATGATGTGTTTAATTTCTTCTGTACAGCAAAGTGACTCAGTTATACATATATATGTGTGTGTGTGTATGTATATATACACACACACACACATTCTTGTTTATTCTTTTCCATTATGGTTTATCCCAGTACACTGAATATAGTTCCCTGTGCTATACAGTAGCACCTTGTTGTCCATCCATTCTATATGTAATAGCTTGCATCTACTAACCACAAACTCCCAATCCATCCCTCCCTCACCACCCCTCCCCCTTGGCAACTGCAAGTCTGTTCTCAATGTCTGTGAGTCTGTTTCTGCTTCATAGATAGGTTCATATGTGTCATATTTTAGATTCCACATATAAGTGATATCATATGGTATTTGTCTTTCTCTTTCTGACTTGCTTCACTTAGTATGATAATCTCTAGTTGCATCCATGTTGCTGCAAATGGCATTACTTTGTTCTTTTTTATGGCTGAGTAGTATTCCATTGTATATATGTATACATCTTCTTTATCTATTCATTTGTCAACGAACATTTAGGTTGTTTCCATGTCTTGGCCATTGTGAATAGTGCTGCTATGAACATAGGAGTGCATGTATATTTTTGAATTATGGTTTTGCCCAGATAATTGCTGGATCATATGGTAATTCTATTTTTAGTTTTCTGAGGAATCTCCATGCTGTTTTCCATAATGGCTGCACCAACTTACATTCCCACCAGGAGCATAGGAGGGTTCCCTTTTCTCCACACCCTCTCCAGCATTTGTTATTTGTAGACTTTTTAATGATGGCTATTCTGACTTGTGTAAGGTGGTACCTCACTGTAGTTTTGATTTGCATTTCTCTAATAATTAGTGATGTTGAGCACCTTTTCATGTACCTATTGGTCATCTGTATGTCTTCTTTGGAGAAATGTCTATTTAGGTCCTCTGCACATTTTTTGTTGGGTTTTTTGTTGTTGTTGTTGAGTTGTATGAGCTGTTTGTATACTTTGGAAATTAAACCCTTGTTGGTCACATCATATGCAAATATTTTCTCCTGTTCCATAGGTTGTCTTTTCATTTTGTTTCTGGCTTCCTTTGCTATGCAAAAGCTTGTAAGTTTGATTAGGTCCCATTTGTTGATTTTTGTTTTTATTTCTGTTGCCTTGGGAGACTGACCTAAGAAAACATTGGTACGATTTATATCAGAGAATGTGTTGCCTATGTTCTCTTCTAGGAGTTTTATGGTGTCTTATATTTAATTCTTTAAGCCATTTTGAATTTACTTTTGTACATGGTGTGAGGGTGTGTTTTAACTTCATTGATTTACATGCAGCTGTCCAACTTTTCCAGCACCATTTGCTGAAGAGACTGTATTTTTCCCATTTTATATTGCCTCCTTTGTCGAAGATTAATTGACCATAGGTATGTTGGTTTATTTCTGGGCTCTCTATTCTGTTCCATTGATCCGTATATCTGTTTTTGTGCCAATACCACACTGCTTTGATTACTGTAGCTTTGTAGTATTGTCTGAAGTCTGGACAGGTTATGCCTCCTGCTTTGTTCTTTTTCCTCAGAATTGCTTTGGCAGTTCTGGGTCTTTTATGGTTCCATATAAATGTTAGTATTATTTATTCTAGGTCTGTGAAAAATGTCATGGGTAATTTGATAGGGGTCACATTAAATCTGTATATTCCTTTGGGAAATATGGCCATTTTAACAATATTAAGTCTTCCAATCCAAGAGTATGGGTTACCTTTCCATTTCTTTGAATCATCTTTAATTTCCTTTATTAACACATTATTGACTGGAGACATATTAGTATATCTTTTGTTACCCAAATGTTATTGACTGGAGATGTTATCAATACGTTTTTAGAGAGTGCTACAATTAACATCACTGTGCGAAGTTGTTAGAGCTTACAATTGATCAAGTGTTCATTATACAACTTATGATTGTCATTATCATTCACATTCTGCTCCATTAGGTTTTTGTTCCAACCTTGTGTATGTTATAAACGTAAAATTTTCAAAAATGACACATCACGAAATTTTGAGAGAAGAAGAATTTTTCAGTGAATTTTATGCAAATACTTTCTCTGATTCTCCGAGCGACATATATACTAGTGTCTCAGAAGATGATAGTTCTTCAGAATATAGTTCTGATTCAGACGATGTGACTGTTAGACCAATAAAAAGACAAAAACTTTAGTGATTGATTCTGATATGGAAAGTGAAAATGAAACTCACAGTGCTGGAGAATGCTCCTTTGCTTCTACAGAAGAGTGGATTGAAGACAACATTTCACAAAAATTAGAAGACTTTACAGGTGTGTCAGGTGTAACTATTGAATGTAATAACCAACGAAGTGTTAGTGAAATAACAGAATTAATATCTGGCTGGCCAAAATAAAAATCGCTGGCCACAGGCATTAGTTTCTGCAAAAATCCCCTGGGCAATAATGAGTTAATGTTTTATAGTTCTTAGCATATAAGTCTTTCACCTCTTTGGTCAGGTTTATTTGTAAGTATTTTATTTTATTAATTTTTTTTGTGTGGTTTTAAAAGGTATTGTTTTTTATACATTGCCTTTTTTAAAAATAATTAATTAATTAATTATTTAAAAAATTTTGGCTGTGTTGGGTCTTTGTTTCTGTGCGAGGGCTTTCTCTAGTTGGGGCAAGCGGGGGCCACTCTTCATCGAGGTGCACGGGCCTCTCACTATCGCGGCTTTTCTTGTTGCGGAGCATAGGCTCCAGATGCGCAGGCTCAGAAGTTGTGGCTCACG
The DNA here is from genome assembly GCF_949987535.1 of Balaenoptera acutorostrata. Lineage (NCBI taxonomy): Eukaryota > Metazoa > Chordata > Mammalia > Artiodactyla > Balaenopteridae > Balaenoptera > Balaenoptera acutorostrata. Next base: position 88,148,674 of record NC_080065.1, read on the forward strand.
GGCCTAGTTGCTCTGCGGCATGTGGGATCCTCCCAGACCAGGGCTTGAACCCGTGTCCCCTGCATTGGCAGGCAGATTCTCAACCACTGCGCCACCAGGGAAGGCCTACATTCCCTTTCTAATATTTCATTGTTAGTGTAACGAAATGCAACTGCTTTCTGTGTGTTAATCTTGTATCCTGCTACATTGCTGAATTCATTTATCAGTTCTAGTAGTTTTTGTGTGGAGTCTTTAGGGTTTTCTATATATAGTATCATGTCATGTGCATATAATGACAATTTTACCTTTTCCCTTCCAATTTGGATACCTTTTATTTCTTTTTCTTGTCTGATTGCTGTGGCTAGGACTTCCAATACTATGTTGAAGAGAAGTCATGAGAATGAGCATCCTTGTTTTATTCCAGATTTTAGCAAGAAGGCTTTCAGTTTTTTACATTGAGTATTATATTGGTTGTGGTCTTGTCATAAATAGCTTTTATTAAGTTGAGATATGCTCCCTCTATACCTACATTGGTAAGAGTTTGTTTTTTTTTTAATCACGAATGGATGCTGAATTTTGTCAGATGCTCTTTCTGCATCTGTTGAGATGATCATGTGGTTTTGTCTTTTCTTTTGTTGATGTGGTATATCACATTGATTGATTTGCATATCTTCTATGAAGATAATTTTATTATATCTATTTTAATATTACTTAAAATATTCTCTTTTCCCAAAAAGGCCTTACCTTTTACCTATTATCTCTGTTGAAATTCTTCCATTTGTCTGAGATGTGTCTCAATATTATCTTCAAATTTTGAAAGCATAATTTTTATTTAAAATTTTGTATTACTCTAATTATTTTGTATCTCTATTATGGCAATTAAATCTTCATATATTATATTTGTGCTTTTCTGAAGATGTAATTTCCACTCACAGAATAAGTTTTTTGATGATATGGACTAATGTCTTATTTATTAGTTTACACTGTATAATTCATAGCAAAACATCTTGAATAGAGCAAAGAGTTTTTGAATTACTGAGCTATTTTCAGGAAAAACTCAATTATAGTCTTACTTATACTGAAGAAAAAAGGAAAGAAAGATAATGTTTATAAAGTAGCTTAAAATTCTGTGGGGAAATTTTCAAGATATTTTGCAAGTTTTTATTTCACCTGCCAAATAGTGTTTATGTAAATATTTAAAAATTTAACAAATTCAAGTGTAAAGCATTGGAACTGGGGATTTTTTTAAACTACTGTTTTCTTCTAAATCATTGTTTTGTTTCATCTTATAGTAATTAATATATGTCAGTGATCTTATTAGATCACACGTGCAGGAGTCATAGTAAATGTAATTTTGAAGCTAGCCTGAGTAAGAGATTTGGAACTGATATATGCCCAAAGAAGTTTTTGTGATTTTCTCTAACTTACAAATATCTGAAATCTTTTCAGCTGATCCATTTGAGAATTTAAGACCAGAAAGTTTAGATAAGCATCTTAGGAATTATGACTGTGTTTTCTCAAATGTGGCAGGTGTGCAGCACTTTATTTTGGCTTTCATACAGAATCTTAATCCATGAGGGAAGTATGCCACTTTATCCGTCTCAGTCATTAGTTCTACTGACACCACTAAATTGCGAGATCCAAATGCAATCACGGATAGCACACACCTGTTTAATACTTAACAGCTCTTGTCATGGTGGTCATTTAAAAATAGTGTGGTTCTAAATGCATCCCTATTTCCTGGGCAAGGCATTGTCAGGTTGGCAGATTTCCCCACCGAGACACTTGTCCGACATTGCTTCTGTGTCCATCATGTCCTTTCATTCCTCCATTAGCAAGCAGTCATTCAGCTGTGAGTTCCCTGTTGCCTCAGCTGGACCCTTAAAGCTCTCCAAACTTATAGTACTCAGATGCTCCAGGACTGACTCTTTTTATTTCTTTTTTTCCCAAGAATGGCCAAGTAGATATGTGTTACACTTGGGTTTACGAAGGAGTCAAAGAAAAACAGCCTGCTCCACAGTTAAAAACAGGAAAGTCTCACAATGAGTTGTCCCAACTCTCTGAGCTGGGGATAAACAGGGCTGATTTATTGTTATTTTGAAAGCTGTTTTCGCTCAGGTCTCATTACAGTGCCTAAGATGCTGCCCCAATGTCCTCTGGTGTGAATAACAGAGTAAACTACAGCCCAGGGAAAGGGTTGAGCACAGCTTTCCAGAGGGATCAGACCTTTTTCTTTATTATCAACGGCAACAACAATAAGAGCAACCACCACCACCAAAAGAAAAAGATATTTTCTATTTTTTACTTATACCCACAATGCCTGTCTAGTCAGGTCACACATTTGTGTAGAGAATACCACTAAAATCCTTTCAAACCAGTTTTTGATGTTACTCGTGTCATTATGCTGTAATGTCAGAGATGTGATCATGGATATTTTTAAAATGTAGTTGTATTGTAATTTAAGACAATGTGTGCCTGCAGCATTCATTATTTAAGAAAATGGTGTTTTTCTCTTTCAGACCCCAATTTCCCCTCATTATTAGAGAGCTGAATTCTAAATCAAAGACTGGAGAAGAGATGCACAAACTGAATAAAACATTTCCAGAAGAGCCTGAATAATGGTTCTGAATAAAGGGAACTGAAATGTTCTTGAATTGTAATTGGAAAAATTCAAGTGGGTGTACCCAGGAGCACATCTACTAAGAAGAGGTTAGTTATTATTATTCTTAGTGCTATTTAACATTTATGGGGCCCCAATAGTATTTTTAGTTCTGAATTGAACACAAGTGGTCTAAGTGATCTCCCATCCAAATTATCCATGTGGAGATTCACCTGTAATCATTCTCCATGCAGAGAGAGACAGCACTGGTAAACAACCCAGAACAGGTGGACTGTTAATGCAGAATAAAGTGGTTAGACAAATATGGCCTTTGAAAATATCGTTTGATACTTTCTTCTCTTACCTGATTTCTCCATGGCTGGGCATTCAGAAGTTAGTGAGCACATTTGTTGGACTCATACAAGGTTGCTGAGAAGGTGAAGAAGGAAGTAAAGGTAGACTGAGGAGGACTGAAGATTAGGGTCAATCTCTGACCTCAAGGATTTTATGCTCCACAGATAAGTAATGGAATGTCTTTTCTTCTTTGTCTCATATCAATAATATAGAAAAAATAGTGAATGCTATTTTGAGAAACTGTCTCTGATACTTAATTCTGAAAAACCATAGTAGAAAAATTTCTGGAGTGATGAATATTATTGTCCAGAGGAAATTAAAAATAAGAGAGCATAATCCTATGATAATTAAATGTTAGAATTGAGAAAGGTAGACATGTGAGTCATGATAGAATCTATAAGAATGAATTCATGCTTCTATGTGTAAATTTCTGTGCCAGTTACTTTCTATGTAAAAAGGAAAAACTGGTTCCACCACCTAAGAAGAAACTAAATATCCAACAATAATTATAATACAGGGGACAGTTTGAATTTTAAGCTAAGAAGTAGAGACTTTATTCTCTAGGCACTGGGGAGCTGCTGATAATTTTTGAGCAGGTGAGTGACATGTCCGGAATTGCGTTTTATGAAGATTAACCTGATGGCATTTTCAGGATTGATTAGCATGAAGTCTGTATTGTGACAGAACAGATTGTGATAATGCAAGTCTGAAATATGGTGTTGGCAAAGAGAGTAGAAAGAAAGAAATTGATTTGAAAGATCCATGACAGTGGAACTTCGGGACTTGATTATTAAATATGGGACCTGAAGTTAGGGAGACGCAGAGATGACTCCAGAAACTTTGAGCCTGAGATGAGAAATCAAGAATGTCCTGACTGTCACTGGTTTATTATTACCTCCTGGATGCTGTGAATCATGTAATCAGTTGCATTTCTAAAATCTTGGGTCCAAATCCCAAGTGGATTTGGGATCCACATCTACTTAGTGGACTGCGTCATCCTGGCATCTATTTTTTGCACAGTGATCCATTGCCAACCATAGGTTTTACATTACTGAAAAGTACAGTGTGTGGCAAAACTAAAGTTGACTAGACCAAGAACGCAGAAAAAAATTGCATTTAATATATTTTAAAAAATTAAACCTCAGGAAATAAAAATTATAGTAAAAATCCACTTCCACAATAAACAAGGTCAATCTGAGTTAGAAATTTGCTTTAAATTTATTCATCCCATTGAAACCAAACCACTAGTTAAACACACACACATATACACACACACTAGAGGTAACTTTTCTCTGGAATCACTTTTAGTTGTTCAGGAAATATTGCTGAAGTGGTGTAATCTGCTGAGGCAGATTCTCCTAGAAGTTTTATATTATGCAAAGTGATTTCTTTTTAAAGTTTTCAAACCAGCCCTTACTGACTTGAAATTTAATGTATCTTACACTTAAATTCTTTTTTGCCTTTTTAGTAAGTCTCAGCCAAATGCTTGTATAACTGCTTGGCATGTTCACAAATTATGAAGATCCTGAAGGACATGTATTTATGCTTTTCTATCTATGTATTGAGAACATGTGGTTTAAACAGATGCCTTATACCTGCAGTATCCCCTAGACTCATTTAAGTGGCCCAGAAAAGTGGAGAAGTAATCATTCCAGTAGACTGTTTGCTCATGGGGATTGGAACTATTCTATGTAGAAATATATGCATGCAGTTTAAAAATTTTATGCAGATATATATAACTGCATAATATAAAATAATATATATTTTTCCATTCTATAGAAAAATAAAAACACGATTGCCAAAGCCACAGATGATAAGACATTACTATACTAAGTGCATTCATTCATGATTTCAGATATTTTCCACCTTTATTTTCCTGTTTTGAATTACTCATCTTTATTGAAAACTTTATTTTCTTTTATAATATGTGGTTTTGTAATTCTTATATATCATTTAGCTGACATTCTCAAACTGTGGAGGTGTCATAGAGGCACATAAAGCCAGAGGATAAATGTCACCATCTTCATGGAAAGCATGAAACTGTTACTCCGATTTTTTTGGAGAGTTTCCAAAGGTTTAGCATTAAAATAAACATTTACCCTTCCCCCTCCCCATGTCCTCAAGTCCATTCTCTATGTCTGTGTCTTTATTCCTGTCCTGCCCCTAGGTTCTTAAGAACCTTTTTTTTTTTTTCTTAGATTCCATATATATGTGTTACCATATGGTATTTGTTTCTCTTTTTCTGACTTACTTCACTCTGTATGATAGTCTCTAGGTCCATCCACCTCACTACAAGTAACTCAATTTTGTTTCTTTTTATGGCTGAGTAATATTCCATTGTATATATGTGCCACATCTTCTTTATCCATTCATCTGTCGATGGACATGTAGGTTGCTTCCATGTCCTGGCTATTGTAAATAGAGCTGCAGTGAACAGTGAGGTGCATGTATTTTTTCAAATTATAGTTTTCTCCGGATATATGCCCAGGAGTGGGATTGCAGAATCATATGGTGGCAGTACCGGTTTACATTCCCACCAACAGTGTAGGAGAATTCCTTCTTCTCCACACCTTCTCCAGCATTTATTATTTGTAGACTTTTTGATGGTGGCTATTCTGATCTATGTGAGGTGTTACCTCATTGTAGTTTTGATTTGCATTTCTCTAATAATTAGCAGTGTTGAGTAAAATATTGTTAATCACTAATTTAATTTGTGTATTTCCATCTTGGTAGAAAACTGAAATACTTTATTAACTTGGTAAAGTTATTTATATTTAGGTTTAGTCACATCAGTGTAATAAGTTTTAGTGAGAATATAGAGCTAGATTACACAAATACCTCTATTTCATGGTATATGAGCAGAACAGTGGGTAATTCTGAAAAGACAAATGGAAGGTCTTAATCTCTTTAATCTTATGAGATTAAAAATTCCCATTTTAAGTGAATAAAAAATGCAAACATTTCAAATAGATCATGGTGCAATTCACCATATTAGTTCATTGGCAAAGGTTGATAATTGAAATACTATTCAGTTTCCTCAATGGACCTGATTTATTATTTTGAGATTAGATACAAATTAGTTTGAAATAAAAATGATGCCCTATTAAACTTTGCTCCTCAAATGTCTACAGATGCAGATAGTATTTTCAATCGAAAGATAAATTTCAGAAATACTCTGAAGGTTGAGGGCAATTCTTTTTTCCTTACTCCTGAGTTCTTTTGTGATATAAAATAGAAACATACATAGCCTTCTTATATACTTGATGACACTTAAGCCAATTATCTGTTTTCTTCTAAGCTCCAAACCAGACATGAAGTATAAATAACTTAGGTAAGACTTAAGACAATAAAACAAACCACAAACAAGGTAGACTTTTAAAACAAATTAGGAAATGTGACCCATTGTACTAAGGACAATTCTCCTTATGCAAATCCGTGGGTAGAGATGGTTTTTTCAGTAATTTAGAAATAATGTCCACCTCATTTTAGTCTGAGTTATCTCAGCAAATTGAATCTTGTAGATTTAAATTTTTCCCCTCTATAACATGGAGAGTGATCCTAGAGATTTTCTGGGGACTCCTTCTTCAACTTAACCTTAATTTTGTAAGTGTGGCAGAGGTGGGAACAAAGACATTTAAAGTCACCACTTAACATTTCTCCTTGTCAAAGATCACTGGGAAAAGATGTTTGATTCTTTAAGGTTAAAGTATTTTAAACATTTTAAGACTTTTCTATACATGGAATCATTTGGAACAGTCCTTCATTCATAGGTGAGTGTGAGAGTATCTGAGGGGCTTCTGGGATTGGGACCCTGAGCATAGTTTCTCAAAATGCTGTGAATAAGCCACTGCTAGGTCATGAGCTAATTTTAGGTGATAGAAGAACAAATACTTTTTCACTTTAGTAGCTGAGGTTTTCTGTTTAAATGTGGGGTAGGGAAATACAGCTAACAAAATATACCAGAGATTTCAGAAGATAACTGGAGTTAGTGTGAAATATTTGAAACAAAATAGGTAGTGTCTCAGCAAATACCTTTCTTTTTCATGATACATTGACATACATATCTTACAAGGATATGGCCAAAATTATGAAAATATTATACAAGTAAATGAACTTTGGGAAACACTGCCTTTAAAGTGAAAAATTAGGTGAATTATATATTTTTCATTCTGTTTGTCTTATTTCAGTGATGACTGAGCATTTTGTTGCTTTCACCACCAATGAACAAGAGTGAGTGCATTAGATTAATATCTTCCAATTGACAACACATAAGCAACTTTGTATGTACTGCCTGCTAATATATTTCTTTTGATTTAAGTAACACAAGAATTGATTTTAAATTGTACATTGTGAAGAAAGTTAATCAGTTTTACATAGGGTTCTTATTCCAGGTTAGAAATATAAACCTGCTTACACATTTATTCTTCCATTTGTACATTTGTTGTACATCCAACAAATATTTATTAGGTTTCTATCATCTCTTTCAGTTAACTATAAAATACTTATTATAATATTCATTTTTTTTAAATTGCTTGCTTGATTTTTGTTAATATCAAGGAAAAGAGAGTTACCCACAATTATTAGGTAAAATTATCTTGGATTTGGGCTTTTTTTGTCATAAAGGAATCTAAAGCAGTATTTTTCAAGTTGTGGGTACTGAACCTTCTAAAGAAAAGTCTCCTGAGATACCTTCCAAAATGTAAGTTCTCTAGGAGTGGGGCCTGGTAGTCCACACTTTTAACAAGTTTTTAGGTGATTTCGGTTTGTACTTCAAAGATTGGGAGCCACTCAAGAAGAGAGTAGGGACTGAGTCAAGAGTTTGTGCAGAATTCCACATGTGAATGGATGTAAAACACACTCCTTAAATTATTAATAAATATGGGCCTATAATTTGAGAAATAGTGGATTGCTCTTTTCTTCTTTCATCCTCAACTCCCCTCCTTTGCTTCTCCTTTCTCCCTTTTGCTTCAACCCCCCCTAAAGCAAACACACGTAGGTTTCCAACTTTTAAACCTAAGACTACTTTGAAAAAGATGACTCCTCCACTGTTATATCTTTATATAATCTTGGAGATCACCCAAGTGCAATGTTTTGATTTCATATCATTTTCAAAAATGCTTAAGAAGTGAACAAAACACACTCACAGGCCCTAAATATGGAAGCTGAAAAATAAAGTGCCTTGTTTCACAGAATGGTACAGCTTGAATATCTGACTGTGCTTTAAGATATTTTCATTGATTCATGTGATTCATTTTCTGTTGAGCTGATCAAAAATTGTCAGAGCAATTGTTAGTTTTAGGATAATTTTTCTGCTACCTCTATCTGTACCCTGGTGAGAAAAAAAAAGGTTGGGGGGAGTTAAACACATCTTGTTCTAATGCAGAGATGAATAGCACTGAAAGAGTCCCAGTGTGGCACTTCTGGCATTGGTCAAACAAAGCTGAAAAGCAACATGGGACAAACAAGGAAAAATGGGGGGGAAATGTTCCCATAAATTCAAAATTAAGTTCCTCCTTCAATTTCCTTGAAGCAAACTCCCTGTGGTGAACATCTGGCAGGCCATTAACTTTTGTTACTTTATTTTATTAAAAAATCTTAAGGTGAGAGAAATTTCTCCATTTGGAGACTTGAGTTAGCATTGAGACTGAAGTCTGGGCCATCATGTTGTCATTTGTTGAGTACCCATGAGCCTACAGAACATATTGCCCTTACAAACTTTACTAAGTTTTCCACCAAAGGTTGCAGTTCTTTGTCCTGAGAGTTGTTTTTTTTTTTAATATATAAATCAGCTGATCAGTGGCCTGTATCTGCTGAGGGAAAAGTGACTGCCAGATTCTTTATGCTTTATAGCTTCTTGCTTGCATGTTTTTTACTGTATTATTTTCTACAGGAGCTTAAATGTCAAAACTATTTACATAGAGCTTTTTCAGTGATCCATCAAAAGGATGTGAACTGTTGATTGCACCATTTTCTTTATTTGTACAGCTGCTATAACCTTCAATCTAAATCATTTTCTTACTGTGTCTTCCCTTTCTCTTTTCTTTTTCTTTTTTCTCCTTTGTGAGCTAACCATCAGTTTCTAAAGTAAACGTTTCATATTCCACTATCAAAACTATTTGTGTACATTAACTTCTAAGCCATGAAGTTACTTATTAGTTATTACTTATTAGGTTATTTTTTATTAAAAATTCTGGGTAAATGTTAGAGAAAGGAGTGCAAATGGCTTATTTTTTCGTTGAATTTAATGTAATTTATGAACTTGCATCTTTGTTTCTTTGATTGCATGTATACATCTATTACATTTCTATCTATAATATATCTATCTTAATTATTTAACATAAGATTTTTTAACCTAAGTAATTTTAAGTTAAAATATTTACTCAGTTTTATGAATGATTCTAATAGATTTTTTCAAAGTAACACAGGTATTCCTGTTTATTATAATTAATTTGTTTCTGAACACTCATACAATAATTAAAACAAACTGCTAACAAACTCTGAATGTTTTGCTGAGAAAAACTTTTGCATGTTCTTTTTAGTATTACAAAGCCTTTTTTGATTGTAGGCTTATAATAAAACTTCTGAAACAATTCCAATGGCTTTTTTCCAGTTTATAAACATTTTTTGATGATAATATTATTTTTGAGATGTAAAAGATTAAGTATAAGCAGCTGAATCTTGAGTTTTCTCTCTAGATTCTACTATAACTGCTTAGTAAGTTACATTAAAAAAATAGTTGTTATATATTTTTCTCTAATAGTCTCAGCTTAACTAAATATCTACATCTGCATCTATCAATGTATAAAATGCTGTGCTGTTTGCAAAGTGAATTTTATAGAATTGTTTTGCATTTGACAGTAGCTCTGGAAGTTGAATTAGGGTGGATGTGATTATGGAGATGAGAAGTCAAGCAGGAAAGATATGACGTTGAATAAGGAAAACTGAGGTTCAGACTTCAAGAGATTTTTATAAAAGTTTGTGTGAAGAGTAAATGCAAAGTTCTATGATTCTAAATGTGCACTTCTTTCCAGTATAGTGGGGTTTATTATATTTTTTGTGAATCTTTAATTTCATTGAGCCATTTTTAAACACATCTACAAAGTAGGTTATAAAAATGCAGACAGACAATTTTATATGTAAAATTGAGTCCAATAAGTCATTGAGAGAAATATAGAACCCATAAAGAATTTCATATTTGTGTTTTTTTAATCACATGAGTAATACAGAAACACTTTATAAATTATTTCAAAACCCAGAGTATATGGAATCAAGACTAGGATAGCCTACTTTTACATTCTCAGCAGCAGATTCTATTTCCTTCTGCTGATGTAACAATGCAATTTCCTTATCTATTTACTACTACTTAATTTTTTTCTTTTCTTAAAATGTGTCTTGGAGTTCTTTTCATATGATTCATCTTGTTCTCTTTAATTACTTTAGAGTTTTGCATAATAGCAATATGATACAATTTATTAACAGTTCCCTCATTGTTGAGCAATTCGTCCATATTTTTGCTGTTAAATTGTGCTCATTTGCTTCTTTTTTTGTATGCCTCCATACACAAGTGAGTATTTCTTACAGATATTTCTAGAAACAGAATTAATGGTTCTCTGTCATGCTCACTTTGAGTTTGATACATCCTGCCACAGTGCCTCCCTATGAACAACATGTAAGTGATCATTTGTCTCCACCAGTGCCAAGTCAGATATAGTCAATTATAATTATTTTCTATAAATTATCACATTATTATTTTAATTTCCATTTCTTTGATTACTAATAGTGATGATCAGCTTTTCAAATATTTATTTTTTCCCCGGGAATTGCCTATCCCTATGCTTTGACCATTTTTCTATAAAGCTTCTTTCTTATTGATACGTAGAAGTACTTTGTATAATCTAGTTTGAAATCTAAACATAAAGAAGACAGAAGAGTGAGGTAACTTCCCAGTCCCATGTTCTGTCATCTGCAAAATAGGGACAGTAAGGCACATTTCTCATAGTAAAGGCTGAATAGTTGTTAGTTGTTTTTATTAACTTTCTATGACTATGTATCTGAATCTACAGTGTTCTTTCTAAAGAAGTCTATTAAGACTCTTTATGGAGCACAAGAGTACAAACTAGGGTAGACAAGTTCCCAAGATGTTAATTATATGTATTTCTGTTACCTAACTTGCAGATCCCTAAAGGGAATCTTTAAGAGGGTCTGTGGGTACTTTTCAGATATTAAGTAGAAACTCATTTTCTGATTCATTTAATCAATACTAACAAAGAGAGTTTGCTCAGGTCCCCTCTCCAAGTATCTATCTATCTGATTCAATTGAATTTACTTCTTGTATTAATAATTTAATCAGATACTTGCTGATCTCTAATGAATTTATTATTTGTAGATATAACTAATATACTTATGAGATTTATGGAAATTCATTTCAAATTTAATTTCATGAAATTCCAACATTAAGTCTATTTTCTTTGACTCTTTGAATTTTCAGTTCCATTGTTTATGTATAGGTATATAAGTCTATTTGCATATTTCTTCAAACAGAGAAAGATTATTTAGAGAAATGAAGAAAGATGAAGCCAAATCTGATCAGAAGACATACCTTGTTTTTGAAGAACAGGAGTCTAATTCTAGTGTCCAGGCAGACAGATTTTGACAGGTGATTTTTCTTTTATGAAAGACTATGTAAAGACTTTTTTTCCCTTACAACTTTCTTATTATTGTAATTCCCTAAAATTCTTAATAACCTCCAATGACTCTTGCATACTTTTATCACCTTGCTCTTTTAATGATTCTTGAAGTTGCTTATCTTACTGCTTTTTTATTCTAAAACTTGCTTCTTACCCCCTTGATCTGCTTATTGGGGTTTTACCTCTAAGGTTCTTAGAGCTGCCTTTTCTTGCCAGCTGACTCTGTGTGCTCTCAACATGCTTCTTTACACTCACCCTCTGCCTTTTCATCTTTCAATTTATATCATCTCTCTCATTCCTCTTTTCTTCAGCTGCATTGAGCTCGTTTTATTTTGTGTGCGTAGACGAAAAATGCCCTCATGACATGTCACCACTAATCTTGTTTTCCATTTCTAGTGTGTATTTTATTAAATTTTTTTCTCATTTATTAACCTACATACTGACACAGTGCCAGGGCTTATTTCAAGATTTTTAACTCAGTCAACACCAACTGGCATGTGTTAAACTAGGAGAAAAAAAGAAATCAAACAGAATAAGACTTACCGGAATTCAACTGCACTTTCTGGATGAAGAACTTTGGTAATTGAATTGTTACATAGCCACTAGGTGTAGGGAAAGGAATACAAAATGCCCAAGATAGAACTGAGGAGAACTATTGAGTCTGTTAAATTAGATTTGAATAATTTGCTCCTGTGATAGAACCTATTCCTATAGGGAAGCATCATATGACTGAACCTGAGAATAAAATTACCATCAGACCTAAAGCTCATTTGACAGTGCACAGTATTGCCAGATATGTAGCACAGTAAGTAACATAACCAAGTGCCTGATCATGACTGACCATCAACATCAGGAAACAAACATATTCCATATGTGTTAGGCTTAGAGTAGCTTTTTTCTTTTTCTATATGTGCGAATAAGAATGAACAAATTGAAAGATTTAAAGTTTTTCTGTTTCTGACATTTTACAGAATATGTTGAGGCTTGCTTGGAATTTTAAAATCTATCGAAAATATATTTTCAGTGTTTTCATTACAGGCTAACTCTTTGTACATTTTGGTGTAAACAGTTGTTTAGCTAATCCTGCACATGTGAGGGTATGCCAGGAGGTGAAGAAAAGAGAGTGTCAAATAGGATAATTTTGCTACAGAAAGAACTGTTGGTTTATAGTGATGAAAAATGACATTAAATATTAAATACAATGAGAAATACTTGTTTAAGCTGTATCACAACAGCGAATTGCAATTATCTTTTCCAAAGGCAGAAGTCATCCCGGCATAATTCTAGTGTTTCTGAAAAATTATTTATACCTTAGAAGCTCTCAAAATAATCTTCTCTTCTTTTTGACATTTGCTGAAAAGCACTCATTTAAGTGCTTTAAAACAGTCTTTGAGGGCCGGGTTGCTTGTTTTAGCTATAAGGATGAGTTTACTGGTCTTCCATAAGAACAACAGCTTTGGGTTAAATTTTGACGTCTTAACCTCCTAAAAAGAAAAAAGAGAAAGTTTGAGTCTTCATTTTTCTATAAAAAATATGGTAACCTAAAAAATGAACAAAACACAGAGTCGGGGTGAAATTCAAATATATTCTTACATAATATGGATAGATTTTTATGAAGCTTAGATCACAGTATTAATCTTTTTTATCAATCTGATGAAGATATATATCTCATAAAAATGTTGCCATTTCCATATATCTCAGTGTAATTTGACTACTGTCACTTCAAAAAGCAGTTAGTTGCCTGGTGAGTTTTGCTAGTTAGGTCTTATGAAAGAGGAGAATTTATGCTAAGCCCATCCCAATTTCCCTTCATTTACTGAGGATTAGCAATTGACTGGTAGATAAATGATACCCGTGGGAAGTTAAGTGCACTTTGCACTTAAAAAGCTGCTGTTTTTTACAGGGTTAGGCTTGTATCAAAAGCCTGATATGTCTGCTTCCAGTGTTTTGAACTTTATCAGTATAACCAAGAAAGACTCAAGCCTGAAATAGCAGGTAATGAGTCAAGTCCTTAATTCAGGTGCAGTGCTGGAGATGTAGGTGAAAACCTCTGCTTGCTCAGGGCCCTGGGCTCCAATTCTACTGTCACTGTGCTTTCCCAAATGTTAAAGAGTACAATTGGAATGACATTCTGTGTGACTGGTGCACAGGGTAACAGTGTCAATACAAAAGGTACACCATAGCTGGTCCCACATATTTTATCATGAAGTTGAAAGAGCAGCAGTAGCTAAAAATAATGACACATAACTTTTGTTATGTGCTGAATACTGAGAAAAATAGGACATTTTCTTATATTGATACATTCTGTAACAGAGGTAGAGATTCAGAACACTTTTGAAGTCCTTATCGTTGTTGACATGAAGAAAAAAGGTGGTGTTTTAATATATAACTTTTTTTTCCATTTTCTCCAAACTGGTAAATGTTTCATATCCCTTTTCAGCTGAAAATAACACTACCTTTTAGATGATTGAGGGTGTCTTCCTTTTAGGAGCTCAGATTATAATATAATATTTATGTAAGACCTTAAAATTTATAAAAACTTTCTCATTCACTGTCCACTTAGTAGGGCCTTTATTGTTTGTATTTAAGGACTAAAAGTAAGGCAGATTATCTAATGTACTCTAGTATTCCCCAACAGTATTCATACTGTTTTCTGTAAATCAGATTATTGATTCCCATGAAAAACTCCAAGGCTAGAAACCATAAAGAAAATAAAAAGACTAATCAATTCAAATAGGTAATAAATTTTTTTGAATGGGGGAACATAAAACTCACATGGAATGATGAGGAGAATAGTGATGTGATGGCATATTTTTGAATTTTTCTCTCTATATTTTTAATTTCTTTCTCTTAATAAAGTTTTTTTATTCAGACAGCTAAGCCCTCAGTGATTTTGCTTCGGGAAAGGGATGAGACCACAGAAAGCAGAGAAAACAAAGCACATGAATTCTTGAGTTTTGGTATTAAAATTGCCAATTCAAATTAAGAGCCAAGAATTATGGTTCCTGTTTACATCCTATACTCCAACAAGAAAAACAGAATTGGAGGAGAAATAATTGTGTCATAAAAGAATAAATAAATAGGTGGATACATAGGTAGGGTGGATCCCTGAAGAAAGGGCATTCAAAATCACTGCTTGCCAGTAATGGGCCTGGGTAAAGCACTGATGTTTGGGGGCAATTTGAGGGGAAAGATGATCTGCCCTTCCGTTTCTGTACAAAGTTTAGATAGCATCAGAATCCAGAGAGGAAGTGGCTGTGAAGTTTCTGTAGTCAAGAGAGAAACAGATTGAGTCAAGAAGTATCATGCTCTCCAGTGATGTTCCCAAGTAACGGAATGAACTCACATGCGTCTGGCCAAGTTGCATTAGTAAATGAGTAAAGAGGAGTTTCTAAAGAGGCTCTGTACTTGGGAAAAGGGATGGTTTAACAGCCTACATGTATGGACGTTTGCAGACCCGATGGAGCTAAGTATGGATTCAGTGCCTGCTTAGATGGTTCTATCCCAGCCCTGGCAGAATATAAGACCCTTAAACCTAATAGAACCCTGGATATAATAGGAAGAGGCCTAAGTTGATTCAAAATATGCCTCTATTCCTGAGTGGAATGGGGATTAATAAGTAGATGTTTTTTTATAATATAGATTTAGCAGATTGTTTTTACCTGCTACAGGAGCAAGGTTTCCATTCCCTGGGACTAAAGCAGATTTCTTAACAACATGGCGAGGCAAAATCTGCTCTGTACTTTTTAAGAGACCCTGAGGGAACTGTGCCAGAAACCCCAAGTAGGATGAATATACAAGTACTCCTAGGACCTATTTTTTCCTCACTTCTAGCGTAACGCTCAGGAAACTGCAAGCATGACATCAGGAAACAGGCCCTGGGTGGAGAGGTCTTAAAAAAACTTGGCAGGTTTTCTGGGTACCTGGAGTCTCACTGGAGAGACAGAAGATGCATACATAAGTGACAGGGGAATAGACAGAACCTTAGCTTCACAGGGTTGAATGGAAAACTTTCTTTAATGGGAATTCTTTTCTAGAGAAAGAATGGACCTGTGAACTCAAGAAGGATACTGCTATAGTAGAAAAAGCTGGGCTTGACTTAATATTTTGGTAGAGAATGGTTTGGTGTGATTTGTGTGAGCTAAAATTGAAGGCCAGATGTGAACAGAGGTACTTCAGTGGATGCTCAGGGGACAGCTAATGACCCAGGCAAAGTGCACCTTCACTCCATCACTTAGTTCTTCTAATCTGTGAACACATACCAGGGGTGGTGAGTGGGGAAATGGAGAGATGATGGTGATTGGCTAGGATTAAGTTCTACCACAAAGAGGAGTGTGAGTTCAAAAGAGAAAAGTTGAGTTATTCTATGGAAAAATAGATCATTTTTGATTGTTATAGAAAAGTTAATAATTTCTTGATCAACTGAGTTTATTGAATGTGATTTTAATGTCTTTTATTTACATATCATTTTATACTTTTCAAAGCATATTCTTTTATTCCAAATGCATATCAGCAGCAGTAAGTGATAGAGAAACATTTTATTTTACCCATGCTTCTAAAATAGGGTCTTCAAAATTGAAACCTGCTGAAATTAGCACATTCCAAATGTCTGGAATTAAAATCTCTGTTCTTTCTTTTTTAAAATTTTAGAAAAGTCTAGTACCTGAAAATCTATGTAAACCTTAACATTTTTATCTGTTTTTTTAAATTGAGCTATAGCTGGTATACAATATTATGTTAGTTTCAGGTGTACAGCAAAGTGATTCAGTAGTTTTGCAGATTATACTCCATTATAGGTTATTATAAGATAATGAGTGTAATTCCTTGTCCTATATAGTATATCCTTGTTGATGATCTATTTTATATATAGTAGTTTGTGTCTGCTAATTCCATACCCCCAGTTTGTCTCTCCCCACTCTCCTCTCCCCTTTGGTAACCACAAGTTTGTTTTCCATATCTGTAAGTCTGTTTCTGTTTTGCATATACATTTGTTTGTATTGTTTTTTGGATTCCATACATAAGTGATATGATACAGCATTTGTCTTTCTCTGTCTTATTTCACTAAGCACAGTATTCTCTACGTCCATCCACGCTGCTGCAAATGGCAATATTTCATTTTTTTTATTACTGAGTAATATTCCACTGTATATATACCATATCTTCTTAAACCAGTTGTCTGTTGATGGACACCTGGCTTGCTTTCATGTCTTGGCTATTGTAAATAATGCTGCTATGAACACTGGGGTGCATGTATCTTTTTGAATTAGTGTATTCATTTTTTCTGCATGTGTGGTATACCCAGGAGTGGAATTGCTAGATCATATGGTAGTTCTATTTTTAGTTTTTTTAAAAGAACCTCCATACTCTTTTCCGTAGTGACTGTACCAATTTACATTCCCACCAACAGTGTAGGAGGGTTCTCATTTCTCCACATCCTTTCCAACATTTGTTATTTGTAGACTTTTTGATGATAGCCATTCTAACAGGTATGGAGTGATATCTCATTTCTCTAATAATTAGCTATGTTGAGCATTTATTCATGTGCTTGTTAGCCATCTGTATGTCTTCTTTGGAGAACTGTCTATTTAGGTCTTATGCCCATTTTTTGACTGGGTTGTCTGGTTTTTTGATATTGAGCTGTATGAGCTGTTTGTATGTTTTGGATATTAACCCCTTGTTGGTCACATCATTTGCAAATGACCTTAATGTTTTTTAGACTTTTCTGATTAATGGCTATTTCTGATTAGAATCATTTAGGAAATCATTACAGTAATGAAACAATTTTGGTCTAAATTTAGGAGATAAGCATCAGAAGTTAATTCTGGCCGTTATATTGCCGTTAACTGGCTTTTAAAATAAATTATCATCATCTTGCTTGGATACTTATTACTATGAAAAAAATGTTGAGTTGTAAACATAAATCATTTTTTCACAGGGAATTGCTATTTCACCATTTTTGCTTAAAAGAAACCTTTCTCAAGGTAGGGAAATTTTATTTAGTCCTGGTAAATGTTATAATACAATCTACACAAAATTAAATTAAGGGTTTGACATATTTGGTATTAATTTAAAAGGTTTAGAATTTAAGTGAAACTGAAATAAACAACAACAATAACAACAACATAACCTGGCACATACACTGGCCTGAAAGGAGTTACCAGTTACTTGTAATTAAATATTTAATGCCTACTTAGATGTGATTACTGTGATATAACTAAGAAGGCATGATATAAAATAATGTATAAATTTGTTGATAAGTTATTTAAAGTAGTATTTTATTAGTCTTAGTATTTTAATAGGTTTGACTATCAATTGGATACTAACTAAGCTTTATATTTCTGAATTTTATCTCATGGTTTATTATTTAGATTTTAATCTCATGTTCTGAGTGTAGTCTTTTAACTGTTTAAAAGGGTTATTTTGTACTTTTGCTGGAGTTTTGCTTTTGTTGAACTGTGTTTTAAAAATGTGTATTCAAATAAATCTCCTTTTTAATTGTCCCATATAATGATTTTTCTATAAATGATACCATTTTAAAATGGCTGCCTATTACTTCCATTTCTAATTTCTTTTCATTCAGTTTAGCTGATGATAGCATAATTTTGAGTTTCACAAGCATACCAGTTGGTTTATTTCAGTTGGAAGCTAAACTTACAGTAACTTATGGAAACTCAAGGAAATTGACATCATTCAATTACTTGACTTTGCCAACAGCCGCATCTTCTTCATGAAGGAAGATTTATATATAAAAAGAGCTAAAATACCTGCAAGTGGACATGGAAAGAATATGGATAACAGGTAAATACATGCAGAGGCCTGGGTGATCTTTAAAAAATGCAAATTTTTCTCTTAAAACATATTAAGTCTTCTTGTGGCAATTGGAATAAAGGGGGGGAAATAGTCACCTGTACCTTCAAGGCCTGGCATGCTCTGGTCCCTGCCTACATCTCAAACTTCACTTGGTGTCTCTTTGTCTCCTTCTGCAACTTTATTGACCTTTTGTGGTTCCTTCAGTGTCTCCAGCCCTTTACTACCTTAGGCTCTTCATGTGTTACTGCTTCCCATGCCTGAAAGCTCTTCTCCCCAATCTCTTCCGTCTGGCTAACTCTTACTCATCTTTGAACTCTCAACTTGAATTTGGATTCCTTTTATTTCTTTTTCTTCTCTGATTGCCATGTCTAGAAATTCCAAAACTATATTGAATAAAAGTGGTGAGAGTGGACATCCTTATCTTGTTCCTGATCTTAGAGGAAATGCTTTCAGTTTTTCACCATTGAGAATGATGTTAGCTGTGGGTTTGTCGAATATGGCCTTTGTTATGTTGAGGTAGGTTCCCTCCATGCCCACTTTCTGGAAAGTTTTTATCATAAATTGGTGTTGAATTTTGTCAAAAGCTTTTTCTGCATCTATTGAGATAATCTTATGGTTTTTATTCTTCAGTTTGTTAATGTGATGTATCACATTGACTGATTCGTGGGTATTGAAGAATCCTTGCATCCCTGGGATAAATCCCACTTGATCATGGTGTATGATCCTTTTAATGTATTGTTGGATTTGATTTTCTAGTATTTTGTTGAGGATTTTTGCATCTATGTTCATCAGTGATACTGGCTTGTAATTTCTTTTTTTGTGATATCTTTGTCTGGTTTTGGTATCAGGGTGATGTTGACCTCATAGAATGAGTTTGGGAGTGTTCCTTCCTCTGCAATTTTTTGGAAGAGTTTGAGAAGGATGGGTGTTAGCTCTTCTCTAAATGTTTGATAGAATTCTCCTGTGAAGCCATCTGGTCCTGGACTTTGTTTGTTGGTAGATTTTTTTTTAATATATATAAATTTGTTTATTTTTGGCTGCGTTGGGTCTTCATTGCTGCACGTGAACTTTCTCTAGTTGCGGCAAGTGGGGGCTACTCTTCATTGCCATGTGCGGCCTTCTCACTGTGGTGGCTTCTCGTTGTGGAGCAATGGCTCTAGGTGCGTGGGCTTCAGTAGTTGCAGCACGCAGGCTCAGTAGTTGTGGCTTGTGGGCCCTAGAGCACAGCCTCAGTAGTTGTGGCGCACGGGCTTAGTTGCTTCATGGCATGTGGGAACTTCCCAGACCAGGGATCGAACCCATGTCCCCTGCATTGGCAGGCAGATTCTCAACCACTGTGCCACCCGGGAAGCCCTTGTTGGAAGATTTTTAATCACATTTTCAATTTCATTACTTGTGATTGGTCTGTTCATATTTTCTTTTTCTTCCTGGTTCAGTCTTGGGAAGCTGTTCCTTTCTAAGAATTTGCCCACTTCTTCCAGGTTGTCCATTTTATTGGCATATAGTTACTTGTAGAAGTCTCTTATGATCCTTTGTATTTCTGTGGTGTCTATTGTAATTTCTCCTTTTTCATTGCTAATTTTATTGATTTGAGCCCTCTCCCTTTTTTTCCTGATGAGTCTAGCTAAAGTTTATCAATTTTGTTTATCTTTTCAAAGAACAGGTTTTTAGTTTCACTGATCTTTTCTATTGTTTTCTTTGTCTCTATTTCATTTATTTTGGCTCTGATCTTTATGATTTCTTGCCTTCTACTAACTTTGGTTTTGTTTGTTCTTCTTTCTCTAGTGGCTTTAGGTGTAAGGTTAGGTTGTTTACTTGAGATTTTTCTTTTTTCCTGAGGTAAGATTGTACTGCTATAAACTTCCCTCTTAGAACTGCTTTTGTTGCATTGCTTAGGTTTTGGATCGTCGTGTTTTCATTGGCATTTGTCTCTAGTTATTTTTTGATTTCCTCTTTGATTTCTTCAGTGATCTCTTGGTTATTTAGTAGCATATTGTTTAGCCTCCACGTGTTTGTGTTTTGTACAGTTTTTTTTTCTTCCTGTAATTGATTTCTAGTTTTATAGCATTGTGGTCGGAAAAGATGCTTGGTATGATTTCAATTTTCTTAAATTTACCAAGCCTTGATTTGTGGCCCAAGATGTGATCTATCCTGGAGAATGTTCCATGTGCACTTGAGAAGAAAGTGTATTCTGCTGCTTTTGGATGGAATGCCCTATAAATATCTTTTAAATCCATCTGGTCTAATGTGTCATTTAAGGCTTGTGTTTCCTTATTGATTTTCTGTCTGGTTGATCTGTCCATTGGTGTAAGTGGGGTGCTAAAGTCCCCCACTATTATTGTGTTACTGTCGATTTCCTCTTTTATAGCTGTTAGCAGTTGCCTTATGTATTGAGGTGCTCCTATGTTGGGTGCATATATATTTACAATTGTTATATCTTTTTCTTGGATTGATCCCTTGATCATTATGTAGTGTCCTTCCTTGTCTCTTGTAACAGTTTATTTTAAAGTCTGTTTTGTCTGATATGAGTATTGCTACTCCAGCTTTCTTTTGATTTACATTTGCATGGAATTTCTTTTTTGTATCCCCTCACTTTCAGTCTGTTATGTGTCCCTAGGTCTGAAGTGGGTCTCTTGTAGACAGCATATATATGGGTCTTGTTTTTGTATCCATTCAGCCAGTCTATGTCTTTTGGTTGGAGCGTTTAATCCACTTACATTTAAGGTAATTATCAATATGTATGTTCCTATTGCCATATTCTTAATTGTTTTGGATTTGTTTTTGTCGATCTTCCTTTCCCCTTATTTTTTTCTCTTCTCTTGTAGTTTGATGACTATCTTTAGTGTTGTGTTTGGATTGTGTTTCCTTTTTGTATGTGTATCTATTGTAGATTTTTGGTTTGTAGCTTGCCTGTGGTTTTGATATTGCACTCTATATATGTACGAGGTTGTTGTAAGTTGCTGGTCTCTTAATTTCAAATGCAGTTCCCATTTCCTGCATTTGTACTCTCCTCTTCTCATGGTTGCTGGTTTTGATATCATATTTGTGTGTGGATGATTTCCTGCCTTTACTTTATGTTTGCCTGTACTGGTGAGCTTTTCCATTTGTGATTTTCTTGTTTCTAGTTGTGGACTCTTTTTTTCCCGCCTAGAGAAGTTCCTTTAGCATTTGTTGTAAGGCTGGTTTTGGTGGTGCTGAATTCTCTTAGCTTTTGCTTGTCTGTAAAGCTGTTGATTTCTCCATTGTGGAATCTGAATGAGAGCCTTGCTGTGTAGAGTATTCTTGGTTGTAGGTTCTTCCCTTTCATCATGTTAAATATATCGTGCCACTCTCTTCTGGCCTGCAAAGTTTCTTCTGAAAAATCAGCTGATAACCGTATGGGGATTCCCTTATATGTTATTTGTTGCTTTTCCCTTGGTGCTTTTAATATTTTTTCTTTGCATTTAACTTTTATCAGTTTGTTGAATGTGTGTCTCAGCATGTTCCTTCTTGGCTTTATCCTGTATGGAACTCTCTGTGCTTCCTGGACTTGGGTGACTGTTTCCTTTCCCATGTTAGGGAAGTTTTCGGCTATAATCTCTTCCATCTTTATGTGGGAGTTACTGAGATCTCTGTTTCCTATTTTACTATCTCATCATATTTCCTATCCCAAAACTTCCATTCCAGATTAGTATTTAGGTGCAAGTTCAAGAGCTCTTGATCTCCAAGTTCATTGCTCTAACCTTCAAAACGCAAATTTCAAGTCTTTAATCTTTTTTCTCTTTCCCTGATGTCCATCTTAAGGATTAATGGGAAGGACAGAGCCAGGAAAAAGAAGTTGAGCATAGGAGCTCAAACATTCGTCTGAAAAATTCTACATTTCCGGCCCTCAGAGATTAGGCAACAGAACATGCTCATTTCAACCATCAGATATAGGATCTACTTCTTAATGTTTTATGTCCTGATATAAATGAGTGTGAAAATATGAAGACAGACAGGAGTAGATTAATCAGTCTGTAAAGGTACCTAGAAGCTTGATGGCAAATATTACATCATGGGGTATTTATAATCTATCTGTGAAAAAAGAAACTGCAATTTTAATTTTTTTCCATTATTTTATTTTCTAGTTTAACTTTCTTTCTCTTGCTTAATTCATTGTGCCAATAGAGTCCCGATGGGTCAGTTGGTGAAGCAGCAGTCTGGAAACTCAGGTGGTCTGTAACCCATCCCCTGCTGGGTTTTTAATTTGCTGTGTAACCTTGAACATGCCTCTTAATATCTCTGTGCTTCAGTATCAGGATCTGTTTAAAAAAATGGAAGAAACGTATTAAACTTCAGGCATATTTGTGAGGAAAAATTAGTAAATGTGGTTGGAAAGCACTTTGAAAATATAAAGTCCTAAGCTTAAGAAAAAGGAAATCAGTCAAACTCTAGAACAACTGAGAATGGCCTTAAATGTACTTAGCTGTTAATGGAGAGATTTAGGTTTAATGTGAGGAAAATTTTCCTGAGAGTGAGTTGTTAAAATAGTTTACTTCTTTGCCTTATATTTTCCTGCTGTTTCACATTTTATTATGTCAAAGCCAATCTTCCATCAAGGTATATGTGGAAAGTATAAAATAGAAGTCATGCAGTAACTATAACCAGTTGTATGAGACATGGCCAGGCTCTCAGTACACAGCCTTCATTAGTGGTCAATTTTTATATATAGTCTAGATAATCACTAGGCTGATACCAGACAGAATTTGTCAAGTAAATGATGCTGTTTGGTTGCTTAAGAATTTTACAGCTTAAAGAATTTTTTGTTTTTTTTGGTTTTTTCCTGAGAATGTTTACTTAATCAAATAGTTAATCCAGAAATCTCAAATTATAGAATTTCAGGCACTTGAGAACAGGGGAAGGGTATCTTATTTATCTACTTTTTAGGCAGAGAGTCCTTCTTGGGGCTACAGGAACCACATCCTAAGTGGTCATTTGTTTTCTTCTTATTTCTAAATTTATTACCAGACCTGTTTAACCTCTTTCTGGAGTACATGGTAAAGAGTTGGCATATGATATGGGTTGACTTTCTGGAGGGAAAGATGAAAATAGTTATTTAGGAATTGAAATGTATACATGAAATATTGTTTAAAGGAACTTCTAAATATTTGCCTTTAGAGGTCATATAATGAATTCATCGAAACACATTAGTTTCCAGAATGCTAATGTTCTTCTCTTGAATTGTAATATTGAAATTTTTTTAGATCTACTTTTTTAGAGTTGGAACATCAGTCTCCTGAATCTTTGCCTGATCAAAAACCCCACCTTTGAAATCAATGTTTTTGCAATGGTACCTGAACAAGATTAAGATGTTGCTAATGATATTGAAAGTTTCAATTAGATATAAAATTCATTATAAAAATTCTGCTACATTATCATATAATTAAGAGATTTGCTTTGCATTTTTAAAGATTGTCCTAAATATGTCAAACTTTGATGGATGTGCATATTTCCATCGGTTTATCAGAAGTAAATCCTATGGTTCTTACATAGAAGAAAGGAGATTGAAGATCATGAGATCAATTTGGTTTATCCATTGCTTTTATATTGAAATTCTCACTAGTTTATTTTAAGTTTCAGTCTCTAACTTGTCCGTCCTGGATGAAGAATTGTCAAAGAATTTAGAAATGTGATTCTCAATAAATCAGTAAATTTGCAGTATTTCCTAATTGAAATCTAAAGTTTTAGGCATTTAGCTTTTAATTGAGACTATAGTATGTTGCATTTGATTGTTTAATTTTTGAAAATATAGTGCAGGCCTTCTTCAACCTAATTTCATGTACAACTTTCAGTTTCTGAGCTATGGTCATAGCTTAAATGGATATCAAATCATCTATCACTCTTGGCCGTAAAGTTTTTTCTTAATATGATCCTTTTCCTTCTGTTTTCAGTTTCTAAATCCATAAAAAGCAATAGTGACAAATGCTTCCCTTTGTATCATGGTGTGATTTAAAAATCCTTAATTAACATCCAATACAGCATATAATATTAATAACATCTTAGGCTCTTCATTGAGTTTTTTTTATGATCAGAGTAACTGTATCATTTTCCAAGAGGAATATACAGACTTTTTCCTTTAAAAGCATAGGTTAAAATGAGAGAATCTTAAAGGAAGAATGGGAGAAAAGCATAGCCAATGAAGACAGAAGTTATATTTTACTTAGAAAACAAGGAACTAAATTTATAGTGTACTCTTTAAATAAAATATTAGTTTGACTCCTGCTGTACTATAGATTTTCATATATTTAATGTGAACTTGGGGACTCATTTATATTTGGACCAAGTTAGTCTTACCTGTATCTCTACCAAGTGAAGTAGCTGCTACGTATAGGAGAGGAAGGAGAAGCAGTAACTTATATATTTTACTTCTCTGAGACTAGTTGAGTCTTATCGACTTACAACAGAACATTTGCAGTGTATAGTGTGCAAAACAGCGATCAGTATGTGAAGACTTCCTCATGTGGCATAAATTCTATTGGTCGTTAACAATATTAATACTTCTGTAATTCACATGATTACTAAAATTGAAATTATGTGCTTTGTTACAATGGGAAGTGAAGAACTGAGCATTACTTCCTGAAATATACTCTATATACTCTATTGGCTGAAAATAAACAGCTAGATAAACATCTTGACTTCAAATTTAATCTATAGGAAAGCTCTTTTCCTAAGACCTGTTTTACACATACCTATCAGTACATCAAGTTCTTTTTTCTTTTTTCTATCTTGGTGAGGATTGACTCGTTAATGTTTACAAAGTATTTTGAAGGCATAAAGTGCTATGCAAGTGCTAAGCCCAATAAAAAGTATTTTATATTGAATCTGAGAGCTGACTTGTGCAGCACCCAGCTTTGTGAGTGAATTGAGCAAAGATGATTAAAATCAACATCATTTGTAATTTAAAATACTGTGAACAACAAAGAAGATCCAACCACGGCTTTCGTTTTGGCAGGCTGCAAATATAGATTGCTGAACAGCGGTAGTCTGTCAATATAAAGCATTTAGCACTTCACTAAGCAACTTGAGAGTTTTCTACTTAAGCAGAAAAAAACATATATGAAATCAGATTTGGTGTAACATTATTTTGATGGATTGGCTGTATCATTATTAAAAAGAAAACTACAACTCAACAAAATCTAAGAAAGAGTCTTCAGTGTAGAACTTATCAGTGTGGTGAATGTTCAGAAAAAGGAGACCCTCTCCATGAAGCTTCTCCTCGCCCCCATCCTGAATGTGCAGAGGGATGATAAAAGAAATCAATTGCACAGGGATAAAAGGCATAATAATCATAAGGAAAGATTGAGAATAGATAAAAGATTGACAGCCACTCATATGAGAAGTAGCTTTGAAATGTGTTTGGCTGGTTTCCACAATCTAGTTTCACAAAGTGCAAAATATTTTTTTATTGAAGTAATAAATGTTGAGTCCACAAAATATTTTCAGAATATTTGGGGGAACACTTTTATTTATTATATTTTTATAATGCCAGTCTTAAAAATAATTTAATTCTGCTCTTAAGGGATATAAAATGAGTAAGACACAAATAATGAACTCACAGAACTAACAGTCCGAGAAGTATAATAAAATGTCTAAGTAAATATCTATACTACAGAAGAGAATGTGAAAGTTAGATGATTAAGATACTGATTTGATATTTTGGGAATTCAGAGGAAGGAACTTTGCATCCATTAGGGGAACTCAAAGAATACTTTAAAGTGATATAGTTCTGCCAATTATCTATCTATCTATCATCTATTGAATTTTTCTTTGGAGAGAAGGATTTAAGGTAACAACTGCAATAAAAAAAGATTAATTTGGTTCATTAATTCTACAAGTATTTATCCTGATTCTTATATTTAAAAACAAAGGTCTTGGATTTAGAAAATGCATTACTTCATTAGTAAATCAAGGCTGTGTATGTATAGTTCACAGATTAATTTACTTTTTTCTGTTGTGAAACTAGTACATTTAAGGACAATCCACACATATTTTGTAAAAAATTGCAACAAGATTAATTCCCATACTTTTGGGCAGATAGGCTAAAATCATTATGTGGATACTTCAATCATTACATTGGCCAGTGAACTTTCTCAGTAACAAAATGGGAGATATGACTTGCCCAAAATATAAATGGAACTAGATACTATAATAGTAGTAAAACTACATTTTATATCATTCTAATCCCTTCTACTGTTGATCTTATTCTTCAACTTGTAACCCTCAAATACCTAGGACCCTTATACTGCTTCTTAATTTCTTATCATCCATATTCCTGGGCCCCCTTCCCTCATCTGTTTCCTTTCTCCTATTAGAGTTCCTTGTATATATATATGTATATATCTTTTATATGCACACTCATTAAGAAGAATTTGAAACATTTTAAAGTGTAAGGATATTAACAAAATCTCTCATGGTCTCACCACCCAGAGATATTCATTTTTTAATATTTTGGTGTGTATCTTTCAAAGCATTTTTTCCACCCCAGATACTTTTAAAAGTTTGCATAATATTATATAAATACATATTAAGCCTCATGTCATCAACCTCCTAGATATTTCTTCTGGGAGATGGTAGCAGTGTCTTTCACCATCCCTTAAATCCCAAGAAATAGGAAATACCAGTGTGTGTAACTCTACTCCAAGATGAAAAGTAGTTAATTTATAAAGATACAAACCAAAGAATTTTGTGAACAGGTCAGCATTACTATTCTTCTGAAATATTTGAGTATAGAACATTAATCAACATTTATTGAGTGCTCACTGCATGCTTTGAGGAGCATTATGTTCTAGAATGGAATGTGGTACAGTGGGATGGCAGGAGTATTGCCCTGTCAAGCCCTATCTGTGTGGTAGTGGAATAACTGTTTCTATACATGTCAGCTTTTCCACTAAACATTGGGCTTCTTTTTTTTTTTTAGAGATTTTTTTTTTATGTGGACCATTTTTAAAGTCTTTATTGAATTTGTTACAATATTGCTTCTGTTTTATGTTTTGTTTTTTTGGCCGTGAGGCAGATGGGATCTTAGCTCCCCGACCAGGGATCGAACCCGCACCCCTGGCATTGGAAGGCGAAGTCTTAACTGCTGGACCTCCAGGCAAATCCCACATTGGGCTTCTTGAGGTTAAGACAACTTAATTCATTTTTGGATCACCAAAACCTTGCACAATACGTGACACATATTGGGTGGCTAATGAAAGACTTAAATTGAATGACAGGGCTGTACTAGATAACTTTAAGATTACTTAAAGTCTATTTTTGGTGACTGATTTCTAAGCTACATGTGAATCCCTCATAACTAGGAAAGTTACAGTTAATTCTGGTCTTTCACATACATCAAGCCCTTAATCTGTTAAAGTCAATGTTCTTTATATATACTGGCTGATATCACTTTCACAAACCTTGAGGAGAAAGTAACCTTATTTTCATGATTTTACAATAACTGAGGTTCAGAATCTTAAATTTTCCCAAGTTCATGTAGCGAGTAAGTGAGGAACAGTATGTGTACCCAGTTCTGACACCAGAGTAACCATGATGCCGGTCTGCATCATAGAGGGAACCAACTAAAGGAACGCTCCACGGATAAGAGAACCAGAACTTTGAGAACTTAAGATCACCATCAACTCAAAAGTGATCTGAAAATGTCCTTAAATTTGTTTGCAGCTTTTTTTTTCAGCCACGAATTATGACATGCTATTCTCGATGAAATAACTAAGTTTTGTTAAATAGAATTAAGACATACTAGGGTGTTTTCTTGTAGTGTATTAATTTCTCAATGCTGCATTTTAAGAAGAATATTTTCAAATTGGAACTTATCCCAAAAGAGAGTCAAGAAACTAAAAACCCTTTCATTAAAGAGTTACAGTAACAGGGTTTTAAGAGCTTGGAGGAGAAAAGAATGTGTGTATGATATTGAATAAAGTTTATTTGTAGGACACAGGGAGTGCAATGAGGGTTTAGGGATGGAAGTTAAAAGGAATATAATACTATTCGAAATGTTCCAGATTGGAGGGTAGATTTGTGGAAGTCTGAATGGAATCTATTCCATGTGACTCTATACTTCAGACTTAAGAACAGTGGATAAAAATTCCTAGGAGACCAAATCTAACTCTTTGTTAGGAAGATCATTTTAACCTTAACTGTCTCTCCTACTAGAAGGCAGGTGACTTTGCCTTTGTTCTTTTTATTACCAGCGTCTTGCAGCATGCCTGATTTGTAGTCAGCTTTCAGTGTTGGTTTACTAAATATTTACATGAATGGGTGTTCAAACAAACGGTATACTTTATGAGGCAGTGGGTTCCCATTCCTGGAAGTTTTATTCACAGTCTTAACAGGCACTGTCTGGTATGCTGTGGAAGGATTCTTGGAGAGCCTGATATAAGAAAAGCCTGGCAGTGTGCAAAGTGCAGAGGCTCTGCTACCAAAGCCTGGTTGCCAAGTCAGAGTAGAGCTGCAAGTTGGACAGTGAGCTCTGGATTCCTGCTTAGAGGCCAGATGAGCCCCAGTGCTTAGGGTGGGGCTGAGGCAGCAGATCTGTACTAAGAGGTTCCAGCTGTCAGGGAACAGGCAGGCTATTTACATGAGTAAGTCTTAGACAACTTTGATATAAAAGATTTTAGCATTTTGATGAGTTAAGATTACTTGAACACTTGGAAAAATAAAATTGCAGATTTTTTCATAAACTGTTAGTAATTACTAAATCATTTCCAGAAATAGTATGTTCAAATCAGTGGTTCTCAAATATGACAGCATAACTCCCAACTCAGAGCATTAATTCTGATTTAGAAGTGGGATGAAATTATTTCTAAGTTAACTTTTCTCTTTTAAAAGAAATTAATCAGCCCCCTCTTCTACTCCCCCACTAATAAACTATAATTATACTAAAAGTTTTGTATGTGGCTGATATATGGAAATATTTCTTTACTTATATTTCTGAAAGTCAGTGAAATATTCAGTTTAAAATTAAAACAAGTTTTTTTTCACATTGTGGTAAATAACAGTCTGAATATTTTCATTTTAATTATTTGATTGAATCATCCAGTAGGGTTTTTTTTTTTCTCCTAGGAGGCTAGGGGTCCGTGTTAGTGTTTTTAAAGTAAGAGAGAAAGTTCTGTACACTCTAAATATCAATTCCCCTCCTTTTCTTATTAATAAGAACCCCAAATTTTAGCTGACTACCTTGCTGCCCAGCTCAAAACTGATTCTTCCTCTCATTGGTAGTGGCCTTATAAATAAATTTTGACCAATGAAAACTAAGTGTTATGTGCAACTTTCAGGAAATATCCTCAAAGGGAATAAGATTTCTATACTTATTCCCTCTAATTTTTCCTGGGATGTGATCATGATGACTAGAGCACAAGCATCCATTTTGTGAAATGAGGCAGCACACTAAAGATGGAAGCTTTATCAGGACTCTACAAAACAGCCCTGGGCTGGCTAAATCTGTTACTAAATGAGAATAAATGTTCATCTTGTTCATCACCTTTTGTTGGTGCTGTTATTGTTATTGCTGTTGTTATTGTTATATGTAGCTGAACCTAAGGCTGATATACCAGAAGATTTAACAGTTAAGGTCACACACACATGCATTCACTCACACACCCACTCACATTTGTGCAATGCTGCGGTAATTAATCTGTGTTGGATCTGCTCAGTAACCTTTAGAGTTGTGACAGTGACTAAAGTTTACAAATACCTTTGGCAATTTGAACTGCCACAAATTGGCATGAATGACTGATGTATTTCTAGATCTTGCCTTCTGCAGAAGAGGAAAGCTGCACCCAAACCCCTCTCCAAACATAGTACTTTCTGGGTTGTTGAAATATGTATTTTGAAAATCAGTCATGCCTGGAAAAGAGAATTTAGAAAAATATAATGATAAGGTTTTCTAGTTAAATAAAATGCATTCTTGGCACTTTGAAGTCTACCATAATATAAAAAGGTCTCTGATAAATGTTATTCTGTTTAAAAATACTACAGGTTAGATTGTTCATTGCAACAGCCGTCCCCAACCTTTTTGGCACCAGGGACCAGTTTTGCGGAAGGCCATTTTTCCATGGGGGTGGGAATGGGGGTGGGGGATGGTTCAGGTGGTAATACCGGTGATGGAGAGCGACGGGGAGTGGCAGATGAAGCTTCTCTTGCTCGCCTGCCACTCACCTCCTGCTGTGTGGCCCGTGGTCGGCAGCCCGGGGTTTGGGGACCCCTGCATTGAAATGATGTGGAGTAAGGTAGGGTGGATTGAGTCCTAGCTTCTTGCTTCTGCCTTGTGGCCTGGTACCTGTTTATCCGTGGGTTTGCTCTTCAACACAGACTTGACTGCAATTAATTAACTGAAATTTTGCTGAGTGCCATCCATGGACCCTGGAGCTGAAGGCTCCCTCCTCACTTTTGGGTGCTAAGGGCATTCTGCTGATATTTTGATTTGAGGTCATGTTTATTCCTTTATTCATGCTGTTCACAATGTAGCTGCTAAATGTACACCTATGTTAAGAATTCCTGCTGTTGACATAGGTGTAGCAAATAGAGTCCAAATCATGCATAAATGCTCTACCGGGGAATTGGGCAAAGTCTGTGAAACTGTTTTTTGTTTTCTTAAGCCCTAGGAATGTTTTAAGAACATCTTTAGTAGAAGCATCTAAATTACATTTCTATTTAAGTCATGTTTTAAATAATAGTTCATCTGAAGGAAGAAAACTGTGTAAAGATTTTTGTGACTCTGAGAAAATCTATGAAAGAAAACAATTGAAAAAACACTTTACACCAAAAGCAATTCTAGCTAATTGTTCTTAAAGCTCATGTGTTAAAAATAACATCTGAAAGAGTTGTGTTGCAGAGATTTGCAATTCACTATTGTGCAAAAGTTACTGTTAAATGTACTATTACCAGGTATACATAATACAAGGCTGTCCTTATAAACATTCATCTACACAAATGGGCCATATCATAGAAAGAGAAAGTGGGTTTACAGTTTTATTTCAGCTGATTCTTATGTGGGACTAGGGAGGATAGTTTGAAGAAACTGATCTGTTTTTTCATCACAAATAGGGAGGTCTTCTGTCATACACACACACATACACACACACACACATACATACATGTATATATACATTTGTTATTCACTCATTCTCACTCTTTTAACCTGTCAAGTATAATATGCCTACATAAATGTGCATATATCATAAGTGTACAGCTTGATAGATTTTCACAAACAGAAAATACCGAGGTAACTAGGACTTAAATTAAGTAAAATAAGATTACTTTCTAGATGCTTACTCTTGTACCCTTCCAGTCACAAGCTCACCACAAGGGTAACCGGTATCCTGACTTCTAATAGTATAGATGAGTTTTGCCTTTTTTTGCACTGTTTTTTTTTCATTTTTTAAAAATTAAGGATTAAAGTATTTTCAGTGAAGCAAAAGAAATACAGAAATTTTAAGAGTTCAGCTCAATAAATGTTTACACATATATATACTTGGGTAACCATAGATTTCTATCATGCCTGAAGGTTTCCTCCTGCTCCTTTCTAGTCAATACTCAACCCCTCCCCAGAGGTAACCACCACTCTTACTCTTAATTATTTATTCAGTGAGACTTTTTCGTGTTAGCTGCTGTGCCGGTTGCTAGAAGTGAACAACCTCGTCCCTGCCTCCAAGAAATTTATTGTGGAAAATCTAGATCTATAAGCAGGAAATGTTAATGCTGAGTGCTGAAGGCTATGATCAAGAAGGGAACACTCTGGGAGCTCCTAGGAAGGGCAGCTAAATCCAGCACAAACATTGGGTAAGGCATCCCAGTGGGAGGGATGACTAAACCAAGAGTGAAAAGATGGAGAAAAATTAGCCAGGTAGAGGAATTACAGGGGAACCACAAAGGTAACCACTTCTACTGAACCCTGGAGCCCAGAAATTGAATGGTCTGGAGTTTAGGAGGACTGGATCTTAAAATGTTAGGTGGAGAGTGATAGAAAATGACTTGGAAAGACAGAAACCAGGCCACATAAGAAATGTGGGCTTTGACCTGAGTTTGTGGCAGATATATGACCAAATTAGAACTTTAGGAAGTTCACTGACTGTGGTTTAGAGATTGAATTGAGAAGAACAGGATTCAACCTAGGTGATCCAATTTTGAGTTGAAGAAAGGACATTGTCTCAGTATTCCAAGTGACAGTAGAACCAGAAATAGGAATAATGAGAACTGCCGCTAACAGCATAGCCGACATTAACTAAACCAGGTGCTGCTAATTGCTCTCCTAACCTACCACCTGTAAATTCTCAACACAGCAACATGAGGTAGATGTTACAAACTCCATTCTATTTACGGTAAAACTGAGGCACAGCATGGAGCAACATAGCTAAAATTTCACTGTAAATGACGGAGCCAAGATTCAAACTTCAGAAAGCCTAACTCTCGGACTTGCCTTCTTAACTACTCTGAGTAGAACTCTTCTGTTAACTCCTTAGATTAATCATTAGCAAATGTCTTCAGTTTACATGCATTGTGAGTTTAGAGGACTTTTCCCTATGGGAAGAAACCTATTGATTTTCCTCTTCTTTAACCTGTATTCTCATCTCCACCCTCACCCATATAAAATTTTCTCTACCGATCTAAGGTGTTATAATAATAAAACTCTGGCAACTTTCTGGTTTCTCCGTTGATGTTGTGCTGGATGACCTAAGCATATTGTTAAAGATTTTCCTTACAAAAAACAAACAGAAAATCCTCGTTTTTATTGTGTTGTTCTAATTGCCATCTGAATTCAGTGCACACTCCTTCACACAGAACTCAAGACCCTCTGACATCCTGAGGCAGTCTATGCTTAACACTCATTTTTCTTTCTCCAAATCCCCACATATCATAAGTCAAACTCCACTTGAAACTCTTGCTTTTCCTTGGGCTGCTCTGTTCTCTCATGCTTGTTTTTGTTCCTGTCTGAATGCTTTCTGCCTCTGTGTTGAAATCCAAGGCACTGTTAAGGGCCCAGCTCCAGGAACCTCCCCAACCCCTCATACCTCTCCCTCAGACTCCATTTAGGCTCCTTCCTCTGCAAAACCATAGTACTTTCATAGTACTGTACTTTGTTTATACCTTTATAGCACTTAGTGAGAATTCTATTTGGTATACTTTCAAGGAAATTAGGAAGGACTGCTTGCCTGCTAAAGTGATCTCACCATCTGGCTCATATTGCTTGAAGTTTTACAATTAAAACCAGAGGTGAATGAAGCTAACAGAGTTTCAGCTTCAGTGCCCTCTACTTGAACAGGCCCCTGTGAGTTCTAGGATGTTCTAGGTAGAGAACGGAGGCAGATTGCTATTAGGAAGCATATGTAATCATATTTGTAAATTTTCTAAAGAGATCTGAAAATATAGACGTACATGAATCTCCATGTCTTCAATGTTTTGTTGGCATCTCTTTTCTCATTCTAAAGCAATGATCACTTTCATATCTGACTTTGTAATTTTGTATTCTTTTTCTTAGAGAACCCCACGAATTATACAAACTTCATGTCTCACAAAATCTGGATCCACCCCTAATTATCACATTATTCCACTCAAGTCGTTCAGAGTATTGCCTTGCCTGGATTCGTCTTCCAGCATATTTCATTTTTACTGCTAGGGATATTTAGCCATCACTTAGATAAACATCAGGCCCAGTTAGAAATTAGTCCTGTTCCCAGCCAAAGCTTGAAAGCAGTAGCTCATTCTGTCTGCAAAAGTTAGCGATGTTATGGATCCTTTTCTGATCTTGTATGGTAGTTAGGTTCCAGGAATTGTGTACCTTTCCCCTGTTTCTTGCCATCGCCTGGCCTATTCTAATAACTAAGTCCCTTTCTTGTTTTCCTATGTCTGCATCCCTGCCTTGAGTATCTTTCAGGCAGTATAGTCTCAGAGCTGGAATAAAGGACATACCACTTAGGGAAGCTTTGACTCAGACCTCTAGGAAGACTAGACACTGGATTTGTTAAACACACACACAGTAACAGCGAAACCACAACATCAATGGCAACAAGAAAGGCAGTATTACAAGAATAGGGAATAGCATCAGTGAAACCAGCAGAGAGGAAATAAAGGACAATAAGGGAGCAGACTTGCTAAGAGATGGGTAGAAGGGGAGGGTAGGAAATGGTTTGTCAGAAAGGGTACTAGGACACTGGAGGGCCTTGATAGCTAAAAATGGAGTCACCGTTTACCATGGCTTATCCTGATAATAGCAGAGAATATTTCTGATTTTTCTTCCTTAAGTTAACCCTTAGATACTGCTTTGAGATATTCAGAAGAATAATAAAAAGATTAGCATCTATTTGTGGATAATGGAAGTATGTAGGATTCAAAGTATATTGATAGTATTATGTATAAAATTATCAGTACATTTCTGTTGGCTAAGATTATAGATGGATGATTTTATTACATCCTTTTTTCTCTCCCTCAGCCTTTTTTTTTTTTTTTTTTTTTTGCATTAAGCACTTAGTAATTTTTTAATTAGGGGAAAACAAAACTAGTAATGTTAAAATATGTTTGGAGAAAAATATATAAAAATAAACACTCAAAAATGAACTCAAAGGACATATGCCAATTTGTTGAAATATGTGAGTTTTAAAAACATTTTTTTATTATTATTACTATTATTATTTTAAGTTGTGTCAGTGAATTGTTACAAGTTTTCATAACCTGATATTTACTATTTTTGAATTAGGAAAAATAAATAATATTATAGAAGGAAAATATGGGAAGAAATATTCTAAAATATTAAGGATGATTATCTTTAGGTGGTGACATATTAGAAGACTTCCTTCTTTTGACATTTTCTTTTCAACAATTTCTACAATAGGAACCATTAACAGTTAAATTTTATCTAAAATAAGTCAACATGTTAATATCTAAATATTGCATAATATAGTTTTGTGTGTAACTATTTCTAGGAATAGTTTCAGAAAGCTGTATTACATTGTTACTTACCATAGCTTCTAAATAAATAACTAGCATTTTTCCTCTTATAAATATATTTTTGACAATATCTATTTTGAACATGTCATAAAATTGTTTTAAATGTTGGATGAATTCATTGCTTCATGCAGTAAGCATCAAGTTAAGAATTAAATAGTTATTCATTTCTTCTGCAATAGTATTTCAAGCTTCTTTCATTTTAATGCTGACAATGTGGTAATAGATGAAAATATTTTCAAGACTGTTTTTATCAATAGTCACTCTAACACAAGTGATTAAATAGAAAACCATAAAAATGATAGTTTTATTCTCTTCAAAATAGTTTTTCATCTGGGTGGCTGCTCTCGTAGAAATTTGTTTAAGACTCTAAGACTTGTATTAGGAGGCAGATGTGACTTAGACTTGCTTTAAATTCTTCTTAATATAGTACACAAAGAAAGGACAACTAGTCAAAGAACCAAAAAGTATACATAGTAATCCTAAAAGTACTATCACTTCAAAGTGAATTACAGCACTATATGGAAAAAAGGCTTGCATTGCTATTTAAGTTCTTCCATTCATTTCAACAGGATTAAAATAAATGATGCACTTACCTCACCTGGCATTGAAATTCATGGTGATGAAAGGAAAGGGTGAACTTCAACAATGCAGTGTGCAAGATTTAAAATTTGATGGAGGGATTTACTTCTCAAATTGTCATTGCCATTGATTGGATTTACTAATCAATGAGCAAGAATTGACTGAAATGAGAAGCTGTGCCTAAAACTGGTAAATCTATATTTCATATTTTACTTTTGCCTTTTGAAAGACAGGACAATTTATTTGATCAGTGGCTGAGATAACATTACATATGAGCCTGCTAAACTTATATTCTGGATCCTTACCTAAAGCTATCTCAAAATCTCATCTAAATTTGCCTTGAACTCTAATTATTAATTTGGAAATGTTTTTTTCTAAAATAATATATTAGAGTTCTAGATTTTAATCATGCTTTGATTCTTCTGGCCTTACTAACTCATCTTTGTGGTTTCACATTTTTAGCCTTTGACATCACATCTGCTTTTGTTTGTTTATTTTTATTATTTAAGCAATTTTTTCAATCATTAGTATGATTATCTAGGTCATCAATCTTGATCATTGAAATTTTGTATTATACAAAAATGCCTGATCAGTTAGATGAAATTAATCAAAGCTACAGTATGGATCATACATGTTTAGTGATCAGTTGGCAGTGGTTTTACACTTTCCCAATAATTATTTTAAGCTCATTCATTTCCTTTTAGAAAATACATACATAACTGCTAATCTTAATTATTTTGAGGTTGTGTTGACCACAGCTTATGGCAGTCATGCTAGCAAAAACCATTCTTTAAAAACATTGTTTTTTTACAGAGGTTTTTTTGGAGTGATGAAAAGGTTTTGGAAATAGTGATGATGTTTGCACAATGTTGTGAGTTCAATTAATGCCATTGATTTGGACACTTAAAAATAGTTAAAATGGTGATACTTTATGTCCTACATATTTTATTACAGTAAAAAAATTAAAAGGAAACATAAGAAAAAAATAAACTGTATGTTTTATAATCAAAGGTAACACTTTTGAGTTGATAGGTTTGGGACAGTGCAGATGATTGAGGTTTTTCACTGGAAGTTTTAGAAAAGAAAGAATTCGTAAGGTGCTCTCATAAGGAATGTTGTACTCAATTCAACATGGTTAAATATGAACTTGATTTTCAGAGTCCACTGAGTGAAATCTGTGGCATTTTGAATTGTAATGTTTTGAAATTGTCCATGTGATTTAGTCAGCAAGGGGCTTAGGAGTGTCCCTCTCCAGTGTGGAGTGGAGTTCGAGGTGGCCGGCAACGTGATCCTTTTCTTGCTGTTCGCTGCCTGCTCCCCGCAGCCCCTCCCTCCAAGCCCGCAGCAACTTGCCACCGCTGAGTGGAGAGTTAGAGGTGTGTGGGGAACCCAGGAGTGTGACTCTCACATCCTCTTAAAATTCTGTCTCTCTGTTTGGACTAGTCATCCCAGTCCTTAAAACCATCCCTGAGAAATGGAAAGGAAAAGGCTCAGGATGAGAGAAGTGGGATATTTCAAAATTTTGCCAAAAACAGCAAAGTCGGAAAATCCTTGGCAAAACAGAAGAACTGGCTACTTTTAACACGTTTCTCATTCCTGGGATCCCCTGTTAACTGCAGTGCTACTGTCCCCAAAGGTTCTGTTTTTGCAGGTGGAAAAGCAGTTGGAGCAGCACCCTCTCTCCAACTCAAACATTCTTTTCCAGGCCCTCTGTGAGCAGCCTGCTCCAGTGGGCTCAGCGTTCAGCTATCAAGTCCCAGAAGGCCCATCAGCCCTTAACCAAATGACAGCCAGTAAAGTTCCGTGGAGTGAAGAATTAGGGTAAGCTGTTAACCTTCCCCATGCAAAGGACAACAAAGAAATTCTAGTAAGAGGTAAAAAGACAGACACTCAATTTACTCTTCTGCTATTAAATTCGCATCCCCTGCTCATGGAAGAAAATGTGTGCTTTTCACAACTGTTTTCCTTGGGCGTTTGGCATAGCAGGCTACCTGCAGCAGCAGCCTCTTTGCTTCTCTGCCATTTATTTTCCCATTCCTGCTTGCTGCCTGCTCCACTCAAGCACCTTATATAAGGTGATACCACTTAAGCTGAAGTGCTAAAA
This sequence comes from Balaenoptera acutorostrata, assembly GCF_949987535.1. Taxonomy (NCBI): domain Eukaryota; kingdom Metazoa; phylum Chordata; class Mammalia; order Artiodactyla; family Balaenopteridae; genus Balaenoptera; species Balaenoptera acutorostrata. The sequence continues at coordinate 88,186,745 of NC_080065.1, forward strand.
TCTGCCTGCCCTAAATGGGATATGGAAATGTGGGAATATTAGCCCTTAAACAGTAGGCTAAAATTTCTTTCATCCGTCTATCCCTAAGGCAAATGGGGTTTTAAAGCCAAAATCACAGGTTGCCTTTTGCTTTGTAAATCAGCAGTTGGATGTGTAATTGGCTTTTTTTTTTTTAAATGTCAGAATGACTCTTGGGTGTTGATCTGGCAAGTGGAAGTAACATAGAAAGGCTGTATAAGTAGTTTTAGAATGGCAGTTAAAATCTCATAATCTGACTTTAACAATTGATTTTGCTCCAAATTTCCATATTGGTGTTATTCATCTTTTGGCTGAGGATCTGGAAATGGAGCTTTTTTCCCAGTGAAACTCAGACTAAGCCTAATATTGGACTTGTCGTGTTCATAGTTTGGATAGGTAAATTTTATACATCTAATTTGCAGACCAGCTTATAGAAACATGAGATGAAAAGACCATTTCATGTATTCCCTTGGAAAGGTGGAACATTTTCTTCCAGTATGTTTTCCAATTTACTTTTGGAATTTATGGAAGTTAAGAAAAGTACCATTCCATTATCTAATAGTTCTTGCTAATAGGCAGTTTTCTTAAATACCTAGCCTAAGTTTTCCATTGCTCATCTGACTTTAAATCTTCATAATTTTCCAACCTAATGGATTTTATAACTTAATGTTTGCTAAATCTTTAGTTAATAGCTATTCTCAAGATTGTGATTTTTTAAAAAATGCATATTAAGTGATTTTGCTCCCTTAGAAATTCTATAAACTACTGATTGAATGTGTGAAACATTTATGCCCTATATCTAAAAGAGTAAAAACTTCATCCACAAACTATTGCTCTGGATAGCAAGACATGAGCTCATTTCTTCTGCCTAGCTAAGAGAATTATTTTGCTTAGCTTGATGCTGTCAAAGTATCTTTAAGAAAGAATAAAATGTGAATTGATCATGCTTGTGGGTGATTTTCTGAGGTTGAGTCAAGAATGGTATATATGGAAGGACACAACAGAACTGGAGAGCAGTAATTTCTTTCAATCACTAGTAACCTGTGGGGTGTTCAGACATTGACCTACCAGTAAAAGGCTGCATCTTTTCATCACTATTTCCCTGTGATATTTGGATCTTTTAGTCTACTCACATTTCAACTTTTATATTAGGTGTTGAAAAGCCATCCCTACTAGACTTGTCAGTTCAGGTGCTATATGGATAAAAACTGTTGCAAATATTTTCTGCATGTTCCTCCTTATAATTAAGTCCAGTATTTGGTAATAATAGCTAGAATATATTGAATACTTCCTATGTACCAAGAATTATTTGAAGTGCTTAATCTGAATTAATTTACCTAGTCTTGACAGAAATCTTGTCAGGTATGTTTATTATTCCCATTTCACAGGTGGAGGAAGTGAGGTACTGATTAATTCATTCGCCCAAGGTTTCACCACGGCAACGAGACAAAACCAGGATTAGTTTCCACATATTCAGTTCTCCAGAGCCCGTGCTTTTAACCACAACTCTACCACTGTCAAAATGTGAATATTTATACTATTAAAGAATACTTCACAATAGCACTTACGGAGTATTCTTGCCAAAAATATTAAACATGAATTTGATTAATCCTCTAGATCCAATTTCCAATTTATACGAAACACAGAATGTCGAGAAAAGTGTTAAGGAAACACAGAGATGCTGTCAGCAAAATCCAGGCTGTGGGAAACTGGATAGTACAAGGAATCTAGTTTCTTTCACAAATAAGTTGCAAGGAGGAGAGAGAGAATGTGCATGCCAAAGGAGTGGAAACCTATAAATTTAAGAGGACTTAAAAGATGCACTCCCATGTTCATTGCAGCATTGTTCACAATAGCCAAGAGGCAGAAACTACCTAAATGTCTATCATTTGATGAACAGATAAAGTAAATGCAGTATATACATACAGTGGAATATTATTTGGCCTTTAAAGTATGACAGGAAATTCTGCTATTTGCAACAATGTAGATGAGCCTGGAGAACATTATGCTCAGTGAAATAAGCCAGACCCAGAAGGAAAAATACAACATGATACTACTTATTTGAGGAATCTAAAGTAGTCAAACTCATATAAACAGAGAGTAGATTGGTTGTTGCCAGGGGCTAGGAGCAGGGGGAAACAGGAAGGTAAAAGGGTACAAAGTTTCAGTTATACAAAATGAATAAATCTAAGAGATCTGCTGCACAGCATAGAGCCTATAGTTAACAGTACTGTATTGTATTAAAACAGTATTGTACTAAAAATCTAAAATCTGCTAAGAGATCTTGTGTTATCACACACACACAAATAAATAAATATAAATAAATAAGGCAGGGAGATGCAAGAGGGAAGAGAAATGGGAACATATTGTATATGTATAACTGATTCACTTTGTTATAAAGCAGATGCTAACACACTATTGTAAGGCAATTATACTTCAATAAAGATGTTTGAGAAAAAATAAATAAATAAATAAATTAAATAGGGCAGGAGGAAACTTTTGGTGGTGATGGATGTATTTGTGACATCGATTGTAGTGATGGTTTCACTGATATATACTTATCTCCAAACTCATCAAGTTGTATACATTAAATATATACAGCTTTTTGTAAGTCAATCATACCTCAACAAAGTGGTTTTAAAAAAAAAGTAGGTTTAGTAAAGTTAAGCCACCAGTAGAAATTAGCATTAATATACTTTAAAAAAAGGAGAGAGAGACTTAAACACGTATCAACCAGTAACAATGTGTGGATTTCATTTGGATCCTAACACAAGAAAAACAATTTTTTAAAATTATATGATGTACAGGATTTCCTTCAAAATAATATTGGATGGGACAAGTGGATGAGGGTATAGAAAATGTCAGATTGGCCATGGATTGAAAATAATTGACAATATGTCAATTATTATGCAGTCAAACCTGCATAGAGATATGCAAGTTTATTCTATTTTTTATCTCTTTGTGTATATTGAAATTTTTTAAAAAATTAACAGTAAAAAAAGTAAAAGAATAATTAGTGGCAATTTCTTCAATCTTTTGAAAAAATTGTGTGAATTATAACAACATATGAAATTAGTTACTACATAGAAGCCAAAAGGTTTCAAATGCTTATGGTTTTATATTGATATAATGAGCTGCCAATTCACATATTTGAATTAGCTTATATTTTCTTTCACAAAGAACCCTGCAAAGCATCGTTGTGACTTTAAGGGTAAGACTATAGCGCAAAAATTTATTGTCAAAAGGAACTGACAGCAAATAAAAAGATGGCATAAATCCTTCAGAGCAGAGAGAGCAGAGTATGATCAGATTTACAGAAAGTGGTACTCATTTACCAAAAGTGATTAAATTATAGTCAGGATGTACCCTGAAGTACCCACTTCAGTAGACAGACCGGAATATATTTAGAAAATATAGACACTGCACTATCTCTCTGCTTTATCTTTCACAAACCACTCTTGTGTTTTCATAACGTGGAAAATACTTACCTGTGTTTTCATTGATGCTTAGGACATGAAACTTGTTGCAGAGAAGCACCGTATTTTTCTTTTAAAATTGATTAGATTTAGTTCAACAAAAGGCACCATGTGCATTGTGAATTTTTTCCTATAGATATAAGGAAGATAAACTTCCCAAGAAAGGGAATCCCTGACTTTTTTTTAAAAAAGGTGGTATAATCATAAAACCTAGAAAATGCCACAAATGGGAATAGCATCAGGCACAACACGAGTGCTAACTTCTATTGGTATTGCATGACTGATTTCCTTCAAGCAAGCATAACTATATGCTTTGGGAAAACCATGCCCTAGTGGTTATTAGATGTATTTTTCTTCAGAAATAACTGCTCTTAAAATTAACTATTCAAAGTAAGAACTCCAAAATATATAATTTGTCAAAAGTCATATTTTGGCCTTTAGATAGCCAGAGGAAATCATTTTGAATTTATGGGGTTAGAATCATAAATGTGTAGCATCTGCAGTACACTGTGCTTGTGAGAACTACTTCATCTGCTAGAGTTACATTATTGCATTTGAGTAAGTTAAGCAGAGTACTTCTAAAGCTAGTTTTCCTTTAGTTTCACTTCACCATGAGTCATCAATGCTTGTAACAGAGGGGACAATTTGAGAGGTGTGAAACCCTGATCCCCCTGTTGATATCTGTTCTTTGCAATAGAAATTACAAGTTTGCATTATCATTCAACAGCCTGCAGGGGAGAGGAATCAGATTGTGACTAAAGCATGTACCTGACAAAATGTCTGTTGCGTTGCATGGCAGAGCCTTGCTGCCACTGATAATCATGGGATGACTTGCAAGGTTATACCATTGTATTATTTCACAGCCAGTTATTTCTATAGGTTTTATGCATTAACACATAATATGCTGGTTTTTTACATAACATGACAAGATTTAGTCAAATCCTTTTTCAGTAAAATACCGAAGACCCCTAGTTGTCTATAATATTTTAAATTAAAGATTATACTTAGTTTTTAGATGTTCATGAATAGGCAGAAACAGAAGTCTTTACCAAAAGATAACTGAATTTTTAGGAAATTCAGTGTTTGCTAATTGTATTTGACGTGTAAAGGATTTTCTAGTATGCTTTTTATTTTTATTTTTTAATAGATCTTTATTGGAGTATAATTGCTTCACAATACTGTGTTAGTTTCTGTTGCACAACAAAGCGAATCAGCAATATGCATACACATGTCCCCATATCCCCTCCCTCTGGAGCCTCCCTCCCATCCTCCCTATCCCACCCCTCTAGGTCATCGCAAAGCACCAAGCCGATCTCCCTGTGCCATGCTGCTGCTTCCTACCAGCCAACTGTTTTACATTCGGTAGTGTATATATGTCGATGCTACTCTCACTTCGCCGCAGCTTCGCCCTCCCACCCCGTGTCCTCAAGTCCATTTTCTATCATTTTCTATGTCTACCCCTTTATTCCTGCCCTGCAACTAGGTTCATCAGTACCTTTTTTTTTTTTAAGATTCCATATATATGCATTAGCATACAGTATTTGTTTTTCTCTTTCTGACTTACTTCACTCTGTATGACAGACTCTAGGTCCATCCACCTCACTACAGATAACTCAATTTCATTTCTTTTTATGGCTGAGTAATATTCCATTGTGTATATGTGCCACATCTTCTTTGTCCATTCATCTGTCAATGGACATTTAGGTTGGTTCCATGTCCTGGCTATTGTAAATAGTGCTGCAATGAACACTGTGGTACATGTCTCTTTTTGAGTTATGGTTTTCTCAGGGTATATGCCCAGTACTGGGATTGCTGGGTCGTATGGTAGTTCTATTTTTACTTTTTTAAGGCCTCCATACTGTTTTCCATAGTGGCTGTATCAATTTACATTCCCACCAACAGTGCAGGAGGGTTCCCTTTTCACCATACCCTTTCCAGCATTTACTGTTTCTAGATTTTTTCATAATGGCCATTCTGACTGGCGTGAGGTGATACCTCATTGTAGTTTTGATTTGCATTTCTCTAATAATTAGTGCTGTTGAGCATCTTTTCATGTGCCTCTTGGCCATCTGTATGTCTTCCTTGGTGAAATGTCTATTTAGGTCTTCCGCCCATTTTTTAACTGGATTGTTTGTTTTTTTGATATTGAGCTCCATAAGCTGTTTGTATATTTTGGAGATTAATCCTTTGTCTGTTGTTTCATTTGCAAATATCTTCTCCCATTCTGAGGGTTGTCATTTTTGTCTTGTTTATGGTTTCCTTTGCTGTACAAAAACTTTTAAGTTTAATTAAGTCCCATTTGTTTATTTTTGTTTTTATTTCTGTTACTCTATGAGGTGGGTCAAAAAAGATCTTGCTGTGGTTTATGTCAAAGAGTGTTTTTCCTATGTTTTCTTCTAGAGTTTTATAGTGTCTGGTCTTACATTTAAGTCTTTAATCCATTTGGAGTTTATTTTTGTGTATGGTGTTTAGGTAGTGTTCTAATTTCATTCTTTTACATGTAGCTGTCCAGTTTTCCCAACACCACTTATTGAAGAAGGTGTCTTTTCTCTGTTGTATGTTCTTGCTTCCTTTGTCGTAAATTAGGTGTCCATATATGCGTGGGTTTATCTCTGGGCATTCTATCTTGTACCATTGATCTATATTTCTGTTTTTGTGCCAGTACTATACTGTCTTGATTACTGTAGCTTTGTGGTATAGTTTGAAGTCGGGGAGCCTGATTCCTCCAACTCTGTCTTTCTTTCTCAAGATTGCTTTGGCTATTTGGGGTCTTTTGTGTTTCCATATGAATTGTAAAATTTTTTGTTCTAAATCTGTGAAGAATGCCATTGGTAGTTTGATAGGGATTGCACTGAATCTGTAGATTGCTTTGGGTAGTATAGTCATTTTCACAATATTGATTGTTCCAATCCAAGAACGTGGTATATTTCTCCATCTGTTTATGTCATCTTTGATTTCTTTCATCAGTGTTTTATAGTTTTCTGAGTACAGGTCTTTCGCCTCCTTAGGCAGGTTTATTCCTAGGTATTTTTTTCTTTTTGTTGCAATGGTAAATGGGAGTGTTTCCTTAATTTCCCTTTCAGCTACTTCATCATTAGTGTATAGGAACGCCAGAGATTTCTGTGCGTTAATTTTGTATCCTGCAACCTTACCAAATTCATTGATGAGTTCTAGTAGTTTTCTGGTGGCATCCTCAGGATTTTCTATGTATAGTATCATGTCATAGGAAAACAGTGACAGTTTTACTTCTTCTTTTCCAATTTGTATTCCTTTTATTTCTTTTTCTTGTCTGATTGCTGTGGCTAGGACTTCCAAAACTATGTTGAATAAGAGTGGCGAGAGTGGACATCCTTGTCTTGTTCCTGATCTTAGAGGAAATGCTTTCAGTTTTTCACCATTGAGTATGATGCTTGCTGTGGATTTGTCATATATGGCCTTTATTATGTTGGGATAAGTTCCCTCTATGCCCGTTTTCTGGAGAGTTTTTGTCGTGAATGGGTGTTGAATTTTGTCAAAAGCTTTTTCTGCATCTATTGAGATGATCATATGGTTTTTATTCCTTAATTTCTTAATGTGGTGTATCACATTGATTGATTTGCATACATTGAAGAATCCTTGCATCCCTGGGATAAATCCCACTTGCTCATGGTGTATGATCCTTTTGATGTGCTGTTGGATTCTGTTTGCTAGTATTTTGTTGAGGTTTTTTGCATCTATGTTCATCAGTGATATTGGTCTATAATTTTCTATTTTTATGATATCTTTTTCTGATTGTAGTGTCAGGGTGATGGTGGCTTTGTAGAATGAATTTGGGATGTTTCTCCCTCTGCAATTTTTTGGAAGAGTTTGAGAAGGATTGGTGTTAGCTCTTCTCTAAATGTTTGATAGAATTTGCCTGTGAAGCCATCTGGTCCTGGACTTCTGTTTGGTGGAAGATTTTTAAATACGGTTTCAATTTCATTACTTGTGATAGGTCTATTTATATTTTCCAATTCTTCCTGGTTCAGTCTTGGAAAATTGTACCTTTCCAAGAATTTGTTCATTTCTTCGTGGTTGTCCATTTTATTGGCATTTAGTTGTTTGTACTAGTCTCTTATAATCCTTTGTATTTCTGCAGTGTCCTTTGTGATTTCTCCTCTTTCATTTCTAATTTTATTGATTTGCATCCTCTCCCCTTTTTTATTGATGAGTCTGGCTAAGGGTTTATCAATTTTTTTTATCTTCTCAAAGAACCATCTTTTAGTTTTACTAATCTTTGCTATTGTTTTCTTCATTTCTATTTCATTTATTTCTGCTCTGATCTTTATGATTTCTTTCCTTCTACTGACTTTGGGTTTTCTTTGATTTTCTTTCTCTAGTTGTTTTAAGTGTAGGGTTAGATTGTTTATTTGAGATTTTTCTTGTTTCTTGAGGTGAGATTGTATTGCTCTAAACTTCCCTCTTAGAACTGCTTTTGCTGCATCCCATAGGTTTTGGGTCATCATGTTTTTGTTGTCATTTGTTTCTAGGTATTTTTTAATTTCTTCTTTGAGTTCTTCAGTGATCTCTTGGTTATTTAGTAGCACACTGTTTAGCCTCCATGTATTTGTGTTTTCTACATTTTTTTTCCTGTAATTGATTTCTATCTAATCTCATAGCGTTGTTGTCAGAAAAGATGCTTGATTCGATTTCAATTTTGTTAAATTTTCCGAGGCTTGATTTATGACCCAAGATGTCATCTACCCTGGAGAATGTTCCATGTGCACTTGAGAAGAAAGTGTATTCTGCCACTTTGGATAGCATGTTCTATAAATATCAATAGATCTATCTGCTATTGTGTCATTTAAAGTTTGTGTTTCCTTATTTATTTTCTGTTTGGATGATCTGTCCATTGGTGTAAGTGGGGTGTTAAAGTCTCCTACTATTATTGTGTTACTGTCGATTTCTCCTTTCATGATTGTTAGCATTTGCCTTATGTATTGAGGTTCTCCTATGTTGGGCGCATAAGTATTTATAATTGTTATGTTTTCTTCTTGGATTGATCCCTTAATCATTGTGTACTGTCCCTCCTTATCTCTTATAACAGTTTTTATTTTAAAGTCTATTTTATCTGGTACGAGTATTGCTACTCCAGCTCTCTTTTGATTTCCATTTGCATGGAATATCTTTTTTCCATCCCTTCACTTGCAGTCTGTATGTGTCTCTAGGTCTGAATTGGGTCTCTTGTAGACAGCATATGTATGGGTCTTGTTTTTATATCCATTCAGCCAGTCTGTGTCTTTTGGTTGGGGCATTTAATCCATTTACATTTGAGGTCATTATTGATATGTATGTCCCTATTACCATTTTCTTAATTGTTTTGGGCTTGTTTTTGTGGGTCTTTTTCTTCTCTTGTGTTTCCCGCCTAGAGAAGTTTCTTTAGCATTTGTTGTAAAGCTGGTTTGTTGGTGCTGAATTCTCTTAGCTTTTGCTTGTCTGAAAAGCTTTTGACTTCTCCATCGAATCTGAGTGAGATCCTTGCCGGGTAGAGTAATCTTGGCTGTAGGTTTTTCTCTTTCATCACTTTAAGTATATCCTGCCACTCCCTTCTGGCCTGCAGAGCTTCCACTGAAAAATCAGCTGATAACCTTATGGGGATTCCTTTGTATGTTATTTTTTGTTCTTCCCTTGCTGCTTTTAATATTTTTTCTTTGAATTTAATTTTTGTTATTTTGATTAATATGTGTCTTGGTGTGTTTTTCCTAGGATTTATCCTGTTTGGGACTGTCTGTACTTCCCGGACTTGGGTGAATATTTCCTTTCTCACATTAGGGAAGTTTTCAACTATAATCTCTTCAAATATTTTCTAGACCCTTTCTTTTTCTCT